>NC_136957.1:2184562-2194562 GCF_032717465.1 Coenobita brevimanus
CCCCCAAAATGCAAACGGCTTTCAACATTAATATACGTGAAGTGTTAAACATTGGCAATAAAAATGTAAGAGCTAGTTATAATAAGAATAATGTCCAGCTTGATAGGGTAAAACCACGAAAAAGACTTAGGAGTTATAACTGATCTGAAGCCAAGCAAACTGTGTACCGAAGCTGTGAAAAAAACAGCCTATAAACTGATTGGATTCATAGGTAATATGAATATAGATCAGAAAATATCGTCCTCACTTCGTGTAATTCCCTAGTACGGCCGCACTTGGAGTATTGCGTTCAGTTCTGGTCACCGTATTATAAATGAGAAACTTGTGAGAGTATAGTGAGGGGTGACAAAGATGATACCTAGACTGAGATATAAACCATACGAGGAACGTTTAGAAGCCCTGAAGCTCTTTACCCTAACTACACGCAGGTTACGAGAAGAATCAAGTATTCAATATATTCAAAGGACACGTTAATAAGGCCATCGATGGTAATGGGCAGAAAATTATTGGTGAACCATTTCAGTCACATGAAGCTAGGCATTTTTTTTTCTTTAACAGAGTTGTAATATATATATATATATAATATAGTGAAGTGCTCTTTTCCAATCCTGAGCACCTGTCCTGAGCAATGTCTCTTCACGTTACTGGTTGCAAACAGATGGAGCGAACTGCCCTTCAGCGAAGTAATCTGTCATGCAGTACTAACCTTTAAAACCCGCTTGGATAATTATCTGTCATCTAACCCCCAGCTTAGTGTGTTTACTTCTGAATAACACATTTCTGTTATGTGTTTCCTTTTCTTTTTCAGAGCCAGGAAGATACAACTGTAGAACAACATTGATAAATACTGCTGATGTAATGTCACTCTTCCCTTCAGATAAAATGTTCGGAATAAAATTTCCTTTCCCTCTTTCCTATGAAATTTCCATGACAGTTTTTCTATGCTGCACGGTGGTCCCTCTCACTGTTTCCTGCCGGCTTCGGTTGGAGGGTTTGGTGGGTGGGTGGGGGGGCCTTCCTGCTTGTCTATCCTTGTCTTTAGCTGATAGATTAGTTGTGTTAGTTATACCCTTCCTTATATCAAACACCTGAGAAAGGACATCCAGGACTGTTGCTGTCTGCTTTCCCCTGTCGTGCCGTTATTTTATCAAGTCTTTCTTTTCCTCACATTCCTACTATATATATTATTTCCGCTCTCTCTCTCTCTCTCTCTCTCTCCCTCTCTCTCGTGCCGTCATTTGCTCGTGTCTTGCCTTTCCCCACATTCCTTCTATATTGTTTGCTCTCTCTCTCTCTCTCTCTCTCTCTCTTTAGATCTGTCTGTCTAAGCCCATAAGCTAACTAAAAGGACTGAAACTCTCTCTCTCTCTCTCTCTCTCTCTCTCTCTCTCTCTCTCTCTCTCTCTCTCTCTCTCTATCTATCTATCTCTCTCTCTCTCTCTCTCTCTCTCTCACACACACACACACACACACACACACACACACACACACGGACACAAGCACTTATTCATACTCTTACGCACACACACATCACGCACACATACATAGACATGCAGTACATACACAAGGATACACATACACACACACATATATAAACATACACAGACACATGCATACACACAGACACACACATACTGGTATATCCACACAAACACACATACATGAACACACACACACACACACACACACACACACCTATTGTAGTAGACATGTATTATTTAACAATAGTGTACATACCTGTACGTTCACATAGCTCGCGCGTGCATTCTCTCTCTCTCTCTCTCTCTCTCTCTCTCTCTCTCTCGTTTTCCGTGAATGAACACTGGGATGATATATGATCATTGGGAGAGAGAGAGAGAGAGAGAGAGAGAGAGAGAGAGAGAGAGAGAGAGAGAGAGAGAGTAATTTTCCGTGTTAATTAAAGACAGCCACAGAGACAGTCAGTGTAGTGTAGTGGTTGTGTGGCCTTATTGTACACACACACTCTCTCTCTCTCTTTCTCTCTCTCTCTCTCATTTCCCCTCCCTCCCTTCCCCCCTCTCTCTCTCTGCCTTGTTCTCAATACCCTTTCCCTCCTCCCTTCCCCTCCCTCCCTCATTTCCTCCCTCCCTCCCTCTTCATTTCCTCTCCATTGCTTCCATCCTCATTTACTTCCCTCCCTCTCTCCCTCCTTTCCTCTCTACCTCCTTCCCCTTTTCAGAAGATAAGAGACGGTGTATTTTATTAATTTTTTTTGGCTTTTCGTCGAAGGGCATTGTATTTATTTTTATCACTATGACTCTTTGTGGTATTGTACTTTTTTATATGCAAGATTTTTTGCTTCCAGACAATGTTTAATGTCAGAGTTCCACCATTTGGGTTTCGAATTTTTGGCGGGCCTTCTGTTGTGCATTGGAACACATAACCTGACGGCACTGTTGAGAGTTTCTGTAAAATAATTCCACGCGTCATTGATGTCTACAGTTTCGAGAATAGGAAGCCAGTTACCTGCACCAACAACTGCCTTTAACTGCTTAAAACTTTCCCTCTTAAAGTCGGGCACTTTCTCGCAACTGGCCCTGACACTGTCTTCACTGAATTTGATGTTAAATGTAACTATGCGATGATCACTTGTACTAAATTCTTCTCCCACAATAACATTACTCACTACATTTTCTGATGTGGCTAAGACAAGATCTAGGATGTTAGCTCCACGTGTTGGGTAATTTACTAATTGGTACAAAGAACTTTCCTGCAAGTTTGTATACAGGTCTGACCCTGTGTGTGAGGACGGGGCTTCTCCCCATTTTGGAACTGGTAAATTAAAATCACCAAATATTACAGTGCCTTCCATACAAGATAGTTCGGCAGTTTGAGTGTAGATTTTATTATCGATGTTGAGTGGCTGACCAGGTGGACGATAAATTAACCCAGGTGTGATTTTATGACAAGATTCATTTCCAAGCTGAATATAAATAGTGTCGATGTTTTCAATACCTGGCTTGGTAATTACGACTGGATGAAATCCTGATTTAATATATAACAACACACCGCCCCCTGCTCGATTCTTCCTTTCGCTACTGAAGATGTGGTAGCCTGGGAAATTAAACTCTGCTAGAAAATCTCTTTGCTCAGTATTTAGCCACGATTCTGTTATACTAACATCATAATCTTCGGTAAAGACAAGGGCTTCTAAATCAGAAAATAATCTCTGCTGTGCACTGTGCAATTTCCACGCTGTGTCCGCAGACGCCCCGTCAACTCAGCGTACCCGTACATAGTGACATGCATTAGTTATTTATTTATTCGATTATTCATTGTACTTTACTACTTTCTCTTTCAGGTTATTCATACCGGTAGCTTATAGATAATGTATTACGGAATGTAGCTTTTCCTTTTCAGTTTTCCTATTGAAATTTCCATGTCAGTTTTTCCATGCTGCGTGGTGGTTTTTCTCACTTTTTCTTGCCAGTTTTAACTGGAGGGTTTGGTGGTGGGTGAAGCCTTCTTGCTTTACTATCCTTATCCTTCAGCATGTAGAGTTAGATCTTGTAGTCATAGTCTACTCTGTAACAAACAGCCTCGAAAGGACCATAAGGTCTGTTGCTGTTTGCTTTCCTTTGTACTCCTTTGTACCCTTTCCCTAACACCTACTCCTTCTCTCTCTCTCTCTCTCTCAAAAATGTAAAAACTTTCATTCCTGGCTTTCTGATCACAAATTTTTTAAAACCCAGAAGGGTCGGAAATGATATATATATAAAAGTGAGCAGCTTTAATGGAGTTAGCTCTCTCTCTCTCTCTTCAATAATTCATCTCCTTCTATCCATGTTTTTTTCATTTACTTTCTCAAGGCCAGTCGTCTTTTTCCTGTCTGTCTGTCTGTCTTCAACCTCTAAATCTCTTCCCTCCCTTTCTCCTCCCCGCTTTCCTCTTGTTCTCCTCTTCCTCTTCCTCCTCCTCTTCCTCTTCCTCCTCTGACTCTAATCTTTGCCAAGGTCTCTCTCTCTCTCTCTCTCTCTCTCTCTCATTCAAACTTTTATATTTCCCCTTCATCTGTTTTCCCTGACTCGCTTCCTCCTTCTCCGACCCTCATCACTACCAAGGTCTCTCTCTCTCTCTCTCTCTCTACGCGTGGGAACAAGATCCAGCTCAAAGGTCGCCCAGTAAGGCTTCATATCACAAACTGTTTCTTTACCAATATTGAGTTTGACGAAATGGCCACTCGCGACCTAGGGATCAAAATTTGAAAATACCATTATCAGTAAAAATTTCCGTCCTGTAGGGATATTTCACTTTTAAAATTGACATATATCGCGTGAAAATATCTCTAAAATAATATCAAGTACTTGGTGACGAATATTATGCTTTGATTTGGACGTACACAAAAAAATTACAAGATCGGAGAACGTCCATCTTGTCAGTGTAAGGGTTTGTTTATGTTTTTAAATGCAAGGACGAAGGAACCAAAGACTAGGGACTTGCACAGTGCTTCCTCCATGATAAAAATAACGAGATAATATTCAAATTCAATATCCGTTCAATTCGAGATGCCCAGACATATTGAAAAACATAATGTAATAATCGAATTCAAGATCCGTTCAGGTCGAGATGCCCGGACACACTGCGTTTAAAGGACTGGAGGTCATAGGCAGTGGGAAAGACACAGGAAGACAGATCCGGAGAGTTGCTGATTATTTACCTTATTTACCGTCCAAACCCCCAGTCACACAAATAACTGGATGATGGATGGATGATGGATGGATGGATGAATAAATGAATGAATGAATGAATGGATGGATGGATGGATGAATGGATGGATGGATGAATGGATGGATGGATGAATGGATGGATGGATGAATGGATGGATGAATGGATGGATGGATGAATGGATGGATGGATGAATGGATCGATGGGTGGATAAATGAATGGATGGATGATTTTTTTTAATGTGTCCGACTCTGGGCCAAGGGTTCAAGGCATATTTCCCGGAGGCAGTGGCCTATCCCGAGGCCCAGTAGTCCTCCTGCACCTCCACATGTCACCACTTCGGCACTAACACCCACCGTCCATATTGAATACATGCTAGGGCTGTCTCATACAGGACTGGTGTATTGGTATTAGCGGGTGTTCTTTTACGACACGTCGGCGGGTCTTCTGGTAGATCAGTAAATTCTGCTTTTATGAAATTCAGATTCTTAAACTGTTCCCTGCCCCAGCCGGGATTCGAACCTGGGTCCATTAGAACCGCAGGCCGCCTCTCTACCGATTCAGCCACCGCCTCCTCTCTCAAGGAAGATATTGGCTTCCTGCATAAAGCTGATAATATTTTGTGTAGGAATATTGATGAGTACTGGTGTGTTGAGGGTAATATGAGAGAGAGAGAGAGAGAGAGAGAGAGAGAGACCTTGAAGAAGTTGAGGGTCAAAGGAGGAGGTGGAGGGGGAGGACGAGAAGGAGGAAGCGAATGAGAGGATCGGTTGGAAGGAAGGAAGGATCAAAAAGGAGGAGGAGGAGGAGGAGGAGGAGGAGGAGGAGGACGAGGACGAGGAGGAGGAAGAAGAAGAGAAGGAAGGTATGTGAGTAGGAGGAGAAAGAGGAGGAGGAAGGATAGAAGAAAAGAAGAAGAAGAAAAGAGAGAGAGAGAGAGAGAGAGAGAGAATTTAATCAGATAGACGAACTTAAGGGAAAAGTTTTGATAAGGTAAAGTGAGTGAGCGACAGAAGGGAGAGAGCCTTTTGTGTGTGTGTGTGTGTGTGTGTGTGTGTGTGTGTGTGTACGAAGCGAGAGATATGCAATATAAACTAAGGTCATGGAGCTCTGGGATTAGGCTAGTGCACATTCTCTCTCTCTCTCTCTCTCTCAACCTCATTATCAGGATGGTATTCTTGCTTTCATTTTCTTTATTTTACATTATCTCTACCAAGCCTTTTAACCCAATGCCACTTTTATTTTCCGAGCGAGCGAAACGAGCGAGAACACAGGATTCAAGGCGAAACTGGGAGCGTAAAATTCTTAACTCGTGTGTCTTGTAATTCTTTCCTCTCTGACGAGCACTTAACTCTCTCTCTCTCTCTCTCTCTCTCTCTCTCTCTCTCTCTCTCTCTCTCTCTCTCACCACATCTACTCCTATCTCTGCCCCTTCCACCTTTCTTCACTCTCTCTCTCTCTCTCTCCCCATCTACCCTTATTTCTCTCTCTCTCTCTCACCCCATCTACCCCAATCTCTGCCCCCTCCACCTTTCTTCTCTCTCTCTCTCTCTCTCTCTCTTCCACCTACCCCTGTCTCTGCCCCTCCACCTTTCCTCCACCTCTCTCCGTCTCTCCACTCCCCTCACATCCCTCCACCTCCCACTCTCAGCTTCCTCCACCCCTGCTGGTCTTTTTCAACGATATATTTAACATGAACGAAGAGACTAAATCTTTCCACGTTGCCTGTCTCAATTTCCAACAGGCTTTACGAAGGCTCCACACAAAAGACTCCTTCAGAAGCAAAAGGCACGTGGTTTCAGCGGCAGTGGTCTCGAGTGGGTAGAAGACTGGCTCACATGACGAAAGGAGAATAAACGGAAAATAACTGGAAAAAGAGTCAGACTGGATAAACGTTACAGGTGGAGTGCCGCAGGGTTCAGCGTTGGGTCCTATTCTTTTTTTAATATACCTAAATGATACTGGTGGTGGATTAGTTTGCAAGATTTCGAAATATGTCGACGATACCATAAAACGCAGCGTAACAGAGCAGACGCAGCGCAGCAGAGACAGGCAATTCAAAGCGTTCTTGATCAACTATCTAATTGAGGCCAAACATGGTAGATGGCTGTCAGTATTAATAAATGTAAGTGGTAACCATAGGCAGTAAATACGTAAGGGCCAGTTATACGATGAAAAATATCCAGCTTCATAGGGTAAACCATGAAAAAGACTTAGGAGTTATAATACCAATTGATCTGAAACGAAGCATACAGTGTACAAAAGATGTTAAAAAAAATAAATTAATTGGATTCATAGGTAAACCATTAGAATATAAATCCAATAATATCGTCCTCACTTTGTATAATTCCTTGGTACGCCCGCATCAATTTTGGTCAATGTATTATTAAAAAAAAAGAAAAGATATGGAGAAACTTGTGGGAATATATCGGTAGCGACGGGTGGCAAAGATGATACCTACATTGAGAAATAAACCATACGAGGAACGTTTGGAAGCCCTGAATCTCTTTACCCTAACTAAACGCAGGTTACGAGGAATTTTAATCTAAATATTCATAATATTCAACGGACATGATAATTATGGCTATCGATAAATACTTCACAATTGATCGCTCAAACTATACTATAGAGGTAATGGGCATAAAATTATTGGCAAACGATTTCAGTCCCATGAAACTAAGCATTTTTTCTTTAACAGAGTTGTGAATATATGAAACAAACTGCCCTCAAATACAGTACTAACCTTTAAAAATCGCTTGGACGAGTATCTGTCATCTGACCCCCAGCTTAGTGTGTTTACTGCTGAATAACACATTTCTGTTGTGTACATTTTTTTTTTTTCAGGGCCTGCAAAACAACACTGATAATTATTGCTGAATTAAAGTTACTCTTCCCTTCAAGTAGAAAGTGTGGGATACAATTTCCTTTCCCTCTTTCCTAAGAAGTTTCCATGATTTTTTTTTCTTTTTTTATGCTGTATGATGGTCCTTCTCACTATTTGCTGCCGCCTCCAGCTGCAGGGTTTGGTGGGTGAGGGTGAGGGGAGTCTTCCTGCATTTTTATCCTCGTCATTAGCTGACAGAATAATTTCGTCAGTTGTAACCTTCCCTCTACCAAACAGCCACGAAAGGACTAAAGGATTGTTGCTGTTTGCTTTCCTTTGTATTCCTTTGTATTTTGCATTCCCCTGCACCCTCCACCTTTCTTCCACCCTCTCTCTCTCCCACCCTCCCTTCCTCTCATCCCCCTACTCCCTCCACCCCTTCCCTCCTTCCCTCCACCTCATACACCCCCCCCCCAATCTCCTTCCCTCACGTAGACGATCCTGCAGTGCTTAAATTGGCTCCTATCACTCACCTGAAGCCACCACACCACCACCACCACCATGCCCTACCACACCTCCCACCACCACCACCATGCCCTACCACACTTCCCACTACTACCACCACCACCACCATGCCCTACCACACTTCCCACTACTACCACCACCACCACTATGCCCTACCACACTTCCCACTGCCACCACCACCACCACCATGCCCAACAACACCTCCCATCACCACCACCACCACCACCACCACCACCACCATCACCATGCCCTACCACACTTCCTACCCTACGTTACCACCACCACCACCACCATGCCCTACCACACCTCCAACCACCACCACCACCATACCCTATTATTTCCACCACCACCACCACCACCACCACCATGCCCTACCACACCTCCCACCCTACACCACCATGCCCTATCACTTCTACCACCACCACCACTATGCCCTACCACACCTCCCATCATCACCACCACCACCACCACAATCTGGGAGCAACCGCTCAAGTGACTGGCGTCCTGCAGTCGACTGGGTTCACGTTCAGATGAGCCTCGGGTAACAACACTGAAAACAAATCTATCTATCTGTCTATCTATCAGTCTATCTATCTATCTGTCTATCTATCTCTGCCTGTCTGTGTCTACCTATCTGTCTGCCTGTCTGTCTGTCCGTTTGCATGTCTATCTAGCTATCTATCTTCCAGTCTATCTATCTGTCTATCTATCTATCCCAATACGTATTTTTTTATATTGGCAGTTTTGAGGAAGTTCACAGACAGATAGAGAGATAGACAGACAGACAGATAGATAGATAGACAGACGGATAGATAAACATATAGGCAGGATGATAGACAGGAAGAGTCAATTCAACGCGCACCAAAAGACACATAAAGAGACAAAAGTTGATAGATAAGCTGATAGATATTTAGGTAAAGAGACAGACAGACACATACATATTTTTCTTTTTCTTTTTTTGTTGTTTTTCTGTCAATGGCGTGCAAAGAGGTGCAATTGGGGCATGGACGATGGCAGAACAAGGTCACTGGAGACGACTGGTCACATACACATACACACATATACACACATATACAGACACACACATATACACATACACACACATACACACACACATATATATACACATACACACACATATATATACACATACACATATACACACACATACACACCTGCAAATATACAGTTTAAACATAGCTTACACATGCAAAAAATATTTCCATGCACACTGTTACCTGTAAAGAACATACATTCATTAATACATACATTCCTGCAATATATATATATATATATAAACAATAGCTAAGCCCTAGCGCACATGAACACATACATACATACATACATACATACATATATACATACATACATACATACATACATATATACATACATACATACATACATACATATATACATACATAGACATACAACATACATACATACATACATACATACATAGACAAAGACGTACATACACGGAAGTTAAAAGAAGGGGAAAAAATGGAATAATTACAGGAAGTAGGGGAGAGGAGGAAAGGAGGGGAGAGAGAGAGAGAGAGAGAGAGAGAGAGAGAGAGAGAGAGAGAGAGGTGAATAAGGACAAAAAGTGAGGGATAAATGAAAGGCAAGAAAGACTGAGCAAGGAAAAAAACGAGAAACTGGGAGAGAGAAAAAAGAGAGAGGAGAAAGAATGAGAGATGAAAGAGAAGGAAAGAAGAGGCAAGGAGGAGAAAAAACAAAGGAAGGAAGAAAGGAAGGAAAGAAAGAAAGAAAGAAAGAAAGAAGGAAGGAAGGATGGAAGGCGGGAAGGAAGGAAGGAAGGAATGAAGGAAGAAGGGAAGGAAGGCTCGAAGAGAGAAGGAAAGAGAGGCAGGAAGGATGACAAGAAGGAAGGAAGGATAAGAAGGTAACAAGTCAGAGAGAGAGAGAGAGAGAGAGAGAGAGAGAGAGACTTTTGCCCTC
>NC_136957.1:2199562-2227062 GCF_032717465.1 Coenobita brevimanus
TCATCTCTGTCATCTCTTGTTCCCTTCCCTCTCTTACTCCTCCTCCATCTCTCCCTTCCTCCCCTCTTCCTCCATCTCCCTCCCTTATTTCATCCCCTCCCCTCTTCCTCCTCCTCCATCTCTCCCTTCCTCCCTCTACCCTATTTTCTCTCTCTCCCTTCCCTTCCCTTCCCCATTTCTCTCTCTCTCTCTCTCCTACCCTATTTTCTCTCTCCCTTTCCTTCCCTATTTCTCTCTCTCTCTCTCTCTCTCTCTCTCTCTCTCCCAATCTATCTATCTATCTATCTATCCTCGGACCGAAGATGACCATTAGGGACGTTGCTGTTTGCTTTCCTTTGTACTCCTCCCTCCCTCCCCTCCCCCTCCCTCTCCCCTCCCCTCCCCCTTCCCCCTCCCTCCCCTCCCCCTCCCCCACCCCCTCCCCCTCCCCCCTCCCCTACACACAATGAGAGCTTGTTAAAATAGATGCTGTTTATTAAGTAAGGGTCGCTGTCAACAAGGGAGGGTGGCTTAGTGGTAGGGAGGAGGACTGATGACCATGTGATGATGATGATGATGATGATTTTGATGATGATGATGATAATGATGATGATGAGAAGGAAGAGGAGAAGGCTAAGAATGGTGATGATGATGATGATGATTATGATGGTGGTGATGATGATGGTGATGATGATGATGATGATGAAAATAAAAATGATGATGATGATGATGATGATGAAAATGATGATGATGATTATGATGGTGGTGATGATGATGATGATGATGATTATTTCTACTTACTGAAAGAGTCAGTTTCTCTCTCTCTCTCTCTCTCTCTCTCTCTCTCTCTCTCTCTCTCTAAATAATCTAATACCTAACCCCTAAGCTGGGCAAACACAACACTGAGTAACAGATAGATAGATAGATAGACAGATAGATAGATAGATAGACAGATGGATAGATAGATAGATGGATAGATAGATAGACAGACAGATGGATAGATAGACTGATGGATAGATAGATAGATAGATAGATGGATGGATAGATAGACAGACAGATGGATAGATAGATGGATAGATGGATGGATAGATAGACAGACAGATGGATAGATATAGATAGATGGATGGATAGATAGACAGATAGATAGATAGATGGATGGACAGATAGATAGATAGACGGATGGATAGATGGATAGATAGATAGATGGATGGATAGATGGATAGATACATAGATAGATAGATAGATGGATAGATACAGACAGATTGATAGACTGATATAGATAGGTAGATTCCTTTATAAACACCTTTTCCTAAGCGATTTATTTTTGCTTATTACACCTTACTGCACTCGTCTGTGTTACATAAATCCTTCCAATGTTACCATACTCTGCATAAATAACGTACAAAAGGATATTAACTTGCCAATTCCCAAAAACAAATCGCTAAGGAAGAGGTGTTAGGGAGCTTCCTTAACCGACGAATCTGTCCGCTTTCTCATATATTCCTGTTTTCATTTTATTCACCTAATTTAACATACAATTGCGTGCGTGCACGCTGTCAAAAGTGCGTGCGTCAATAGTGCGTGCGTGTAGGTTGGCAAAAAGTGCGTGCGTGAAGGCTGTCCAAAGTGCGTGCGTGAAGGCTGTCCAAAAGTGCGTGCGTGAAGGCTGTCAAAAAGTGCGTGAATGAAGGCTGTCCAAAGTGCGTGCATGAAGGCTGTCAAAAAGTGCGTGCGTCAAAAGTGCGTGCGCGTAGGCTGTCAAAAAGTGCGTGCGTGAAGGCTGTCCAAAGTGCGTGCGTGTAGGCTGTCCAAAGTGCCTGCGTGAAAATTGCGTGCACGTTGCTTGTCAAAATTGCGTGCGTGTTGGTTGTCAAAAGTGCGTGCGTGTAGGCTGACTAAAAGTGCGTGCGAAAGTGTGGATGTTTATGAGGTGTAGTCAGGATTCCGTGGGCGTGAATGGTGAGTGAGTGAGTGTGTGGCCCAGCCCTCTCTCTCTCTCTGGACCCCAACTCACCTCATCCTTGGGTGGGAAATGAGGTCTGGATGATGATGATGATGATGATGATGATGATGATGATGATGATGATGGTGTTGATGAAGATGATGATGATGATGATGATGATGATGATGATGATGGTGTTGATGAAGATGATGATGATGATGATGATAAGAAGAGGATGAGAGAAGGAGAGAGAGGGAGAGAGAGAGAGAGAGAAAGAGATGACTGGGCCACACACTCACTCACTGACCATTCAAGCCCACGGAATCCTGACTCCTATTCTGTTATATAAATCCTTCCCACAACGCCATACTGTGCATAAATAACGAACAGAAAGATATTAACCATCCATTTCCCAAAATAAATCGCTAAGGAAGAGGTGTTAGGGAGCCCGCATTTTCGTCAAAGGAGGTATGCACTCTCTGAACACCCCCTAGTGTTTTAAGAGAGGTTGCTAAGAAAAATAAATCGGTAAAAAAAGGTTGCTAAGAAAAATAAATCGGTAAGAGAGGTTGCTAGGAAAAATAAATCGGTAAAAAAAGGTTGCTAGGAAAAATAAATCGGTAAAAAAGGTCGCTAGGAAAAATAAATCGGTAAGAGAGGTTGCTAGGAAAAATAAATCGGTAAAAAAAGGTTGCTAGGAAAAATAAATCGGTAAGAGAGGTTGCTAGGAAAAATAAATCGGTAAGAGAGGTTGCTAGGAAAAATAAATCGGTAAAAAAAGGTTGCTAGGAAAAATAAATCGGTAAGAGAGGTTGCTAAGAAAAATAAATAGGTAAGAGAGGTTGCTAATAAATTGGTAAGAAAAGTTGCTAGGGAAAATAAATCGGTTAAGAGAGGTTGCTAGGAACACGCTCACCTTTCAGCAATACACCTGTCTGAGGGTCACGGCCTCATGTCAAAGATTTCCTCCGTATTCCCTGATCTTCTCTCCTCCCCTCCCCTTCTCTCCCCTCCCCTCCCCTCCCCTCCCCTCTGTCAGCCTCTTCCCTCCCCACATCCTCCTCTTCCTCCTCCCCGCGTCCATTCACTCTGCCCCTTTCTCTCCCCAGTTACCTTTCCCCCTTCCTTCGGCCTCCTGTCTCCCCTCTCTCTCTCTTGTATGGATCGACCCCCGCCCCCTCTCTCTCTCTCTCTCTCTCCGCGCATCCCTTACACCTCCCTTCGCCTCCAAATCCTCCTTTTCTTCCTCTATCCCAGGCCTCCCCTCCCTTCCCTCCACTCCCTCCCTGGCCTCCCTTTCTCCCTCCCTCCCCTCCAATCACCCCCTCCCTTTCCCCCTCCCCTTCCATACACACCTGCCACTCACCTTGTCATCTCACCTTCACTTACCTGATTGCCTCACTCAAACTTATTATACTCTCTCTCTCTCTCTCTCTCTCTCCTGTTGCCAAGATCAATTTTTTTTCAATCTGTTTCTCTTTCCCTCTCTCTTTATTTCTTTCTTTCTTTCTCTCAGACACTATCTATCTACCTGTCAACCTATCTATCTATCTATCTGTCTATCTACCTATCCATCTATCTATTCATCCATCTATCTTTATATGTAGTCTCTCTCTCTCTCTCTCTCTCTTATTCCATCCTTTTCTGCCCTGATTCTCGTCCTTTTGCGACTTATTTCACGTAGTTCAGTGACAGAAAAGACACCAGTACGGCCCTACATCCTCCCCACAGCACTTCTTCGTGACTAGCATGATATTCCAAGGTTAGAGATGGCAATTTTAGGCCAAGTTAAAGTGAAAGAAATATAGATACCAAGTGTTAAGGTGACGGTGACCAGCCTCGCCCGCCCCTGAGTAGCATTATCAGAGCTAACAACCCAAACATATTTCTATCTGCGCCTGATCCTACTGCAGCGCCATAACCCACTAAACCACCAGGCGCCCACTTGGTTATATGGTTGCCACCCAGCGTAGGAAATGTTTTCCTGGGATAAAAGAAAGTATTTGATGTCATTCGGTATAGAATCATCTGAAAGTAGCACTATACCAAATGAGTGGATGGTAGACACGCCTACTACTAAGGTGGAAGTACCCCTACTTGTATTCACACACACACACACACACACACACACCAAAAAAAATACACACACATAGGCAAACACAACACACACACACACACACACACACACACACACACACACACACACACACACACACACACCAAAAAAAATACACACACATAGGCAAACACAAAACACACACACACACACACACACACACACACACACACACACACACACACACACACACAGCGCTGTTATGATACGAGGATCAGTTTCTAAAGAGTAATCAATCAGTCTCTCTCTCTCTCTCTCTCTCTCTCTCTCTCAAGCACGAAAAGAGACACAGTAAACATAGTACAGGATAGACACTGGTAACGCTGACATCCAGGCTCAGTCTGCTGGTGTGGGTGTGGGTGTGGCAGTGGGAGTAGGAAAGGAATAAATGATGCAGGGTAGACATAAGACTGATGAAGCCGTCCCCACAACACGAGAGAGAGAGAGAGAGAGAGAGAGAGAGAGAGAGAGAGAGAGAGAGAGAGAGAGAGAGAGAGAAACAAGACACCCCCCACCTCATGTAATTGACACGGGACAAGTCTATAAATCCATGCAGGTTCCTCCATAGCCTCTCTCTCTCTCTCTCTCTCTCGTTCCGATCACCCTATCTGTCTATCTATCCATCTGCCTACCTATCTATATGTCTATCTACCTGTCTATCTATCTATCTATCTCAGTCTTCCTTTTTTCTCTACCTTACAGTTTTCTCCCTCCCTTCCATCTCCCTTCCTTCCTTTCCCCTCCCTTCCTTCCTTTCCCCTCCCTTTCCTTCTTCCTTCCTTCCCCTCTCTTCCTTCTTTCTTCCTTCCTTTTCCTCTGCATTTCCTCCTTCTCTCTCCCTTTCTTTCTCTCTAATCTCCCTTCCTTAACTCCTTCCTCCTAATCTTCCTTCCTTCTCTCTTTCTCTCCATTCCCTCCCTCCTGTCTCTCTCTCCCTTTCCTCTCTCTCTCTCTCTCCCTCTCTCTCACTTTAATACATATGATAAATTATGCCCAAAATTTACATAATATTAACGTTGGCAATAAAGAGAGTTTTATTAGTAAGGATGTGATTAATCTCTCTCTCTCTCTCTCTCTCTCTCTCTCTCTCTCCCCTAAATTCCAGTCTCCCCTCCCACCCCTATATCCAAAAATAAATCGCCAAGGAAGAGGCGTTAGGGAGCTTTTTTTATACGACGAGAATACGAGCCCCAGATTTCGAGGGAAGTAAAGTTTACACAATTTTGGGGGAGGAAAATTTTAGCGTAATTAGTGAAGAGTTTTAAGACTGGGTTAATAATAATAATAATAATAATAATAATATTAATGATAATGATAATCTATCTATCTATCTATAGCCCGACGCCCTAATCCCGCAAAGGGTGGCCGCAGACAAAACGCCTCCAAGTCGCTCTGTCACCCACCATTTGACTACCTCCCCCCAACTCACTCCCACCTCCCTCATATACCTCTCAACTCCATCCCTCCACCTCATCCTCGGTCTATCCCTCCCTCTCCCTCCCTCCACCTCACCTACATACACCCTCTTAGTCAGTCGTTCATTCTCCATTCTCTCCACATGTCCAAACCACCTCAGTGTATTTCTCCTAATCTTCTCAACCACATCCACATCCACCCCACAATGTTCCTTCACTTCTTCATTCGTCAACCTGTCCCTCCATGTCACTCCACATGCTCCTCTCAAGTAACTCATTTCCACTGCTCTCACTCTTGACTTGTTCTCCTCTTGCAAGGTCCACGCCTCGCTTCCATACGTCAGGGTAGGGATCACAATACTATCATGCAGTAACTTCTTAACTCCCATACTCACCTCCCTATTTCTCATAACTGCTTTCAGTGAACCAACAACCTTCCTTCCCTGCTGTACCCTTTCACGCACTTCATCCCCCAACGTTCCATCCTTACTCATCACACTACCCAAGCACTTAAATGCACTCACATTCTCCATATCCTCACCATCCAACCTCACTGTACATTCTGCGACTTCATTCCTCTCAAACACCATAACTTTACTCTTGTTTACATTAACTTTCAGATTCCTCTTCCTACACACTGTCCCAAATTCATTCACCAAACCTTGCAACTCCCATTCATCTTCACTCAACAATACTGTATCATCAGCAAACAGCAACACCGGAATCTTCCAAATCTCACCCTCATTCATTAGAGCCACCCCCACATCCACTGCCCTACCTTGCACCTCCTTTACAACCCCATCCATGTATATATTAAACAGCCATGGAGACATCACACAACCCTGTTTCAGTCCCACATTGAGATCACAGAACTCACTCAGCTCACCATCCACTCGCACCGTAGCCATAGCTCCTTCGTACATACTCTTCACAGCACTCAACAATTTCCCCTCCACTCCATATATTCTTAATACCTTCCACATACCTTGCCTATCTATTCTGTCATAAGCTATCTCCAAGTCCATGAAGGCAGCATACACTTTTTTTCCCTTCTCTAGATGCTTCTCCACTAAACATCTTAGAACAAATATCTGATCTACGCACCCTTTTCCCTAAATCCCACTTGTTCTTCTCCAACTAGCTCCTCTGTCATATGCCTAACCCTATCAATGAGTATTCTACCATATATTTTACCAGTCACATTAAGAAGGCAAATACCCCTATGGTTACCACATACTTCTCTCTCCCCTTTTCCTTTATATAAAGGAACAACTATACCTGATTTCCAGTCCTCTGGAACCCTTCCCTCTTCCCAAGCCAATCTACACAACTTCCATATCCACTCCACAACAATCTCACCCCCATACCTCAGCATTTCACCACACACTCCATCAATTCCTGCGGCCTTTCCCATCTTGATCTTCTTCATTGCTTCCACTACTTCCGCCCTACTGATCTCTTCCTCCCTCCTCTCATCTCTTCTTCTCCCAGCCATTCCCCAACCACTTATACTCGCACTGCTCTCACTCTCCACATTCAACAAATCCTCAAAGTGCTCCTTCCATCTCCTCAATTTCTCTCTCTTCTCCACCAACAATCTATTATTCCTATCTTTCACTCCCCTACTATTTCCCCTTTCACACTGCCTTACTTTCTTTACCTCCTTCCAAAACAATTTCTTACTCTCCCTCCATTTCACACTCAGATTCCTCCCAAACTCTTCAGCCACTTTCTTCTTACTCTCCTTCACCAGTCTCTTCACCTCCCTTCTCCTGCTCACATATACCTCTCTCTTCTCTCTCTCACCTTCTCCCTTATCTCAACTCGCTAGCCATTCACTACATGCCTTCTTCTTTTGTTCCACAGCTCGTTTCACCTCATCATTCCACCATGCTGTCCCTTTCACACCCTTGCATCTCCTCCTCACTCCACAAACCACCTCACACGCTGCGCCTATCTCTTCCGTGAATATCTTACATACGTCTTCCACCCTTTCCATCTGCTCTAACTCATACCTTCCCAATCTTTCTTCCATTATGCTCTTATACTCTGCCATTTTCTCACTATCTTGTAAATTCTCTACTCTTCTCACAGGAGCTGTTCCTCCTGTCTTCCTTTTCACCTCTTCAACCATTTTCTTTGCAGCTCTACCTTGGCCATCACTAAGTGATGGTCCGAGACTCCATTCCCCCACCCTCTCCACACTCTTGCATCCAACACTTGTCTTCTCATTCGCTCATCCACACACACGTAGTCTATCATTGCCTTTCGTTCAACAAGTTCACCATCCATCCTCCTCATTACTCTCCATGTATACCTGTGGATCATCTTATGACGAAAGTAGGTGTTGGCTATTGCCACCCCCTTACCAGCACAGATGACGATGATAATAATAATAATAATAATGATAATGGTAATAATAATAATAATAATAACAACGATAATAATAATGATGATGATGATGATAATAATAATAATAATAATAATAATAATAATAATAATAATAATAATAATCATACTAGTAGTAGTAGTAGTACTGGTAGTAGTAGTAGCCCCAGGTTCATCTGAAACGTGAACCCAGTGGACTGCAGGCTGAAGTTGCCCTCCTCCTGCAGTCCACCATCGTCCTTTCGGGGGATAGGTAGGGAGTTGAGGGACGTGTGTATAACCAGGCAGCTCCACCACCCAGTTATATCAGTGCCACCACGTGTGTGTGTGTGTGTGTGTGTGTGTGTGTGTGTGTGTGTGTGTGTGTAACCAGGCAGCCCCACCACCCAGTTATATCAGTGCCATTAGGTGTGTGTGTGTGTGTGTGTGTGTGTGTGTGTGTGTGTGTAACCAGGCAGCCCCACCATCCAGTTATATCAGTGCCGTTAGGTGTGTGTGTGTGTGTGTGTGTGTGTGTGTGTGTGTGTGTGTGTGTGTGTGTGTGTGTGTGTGTATGTGTGTGTGTTGGCAAGTTACAAGCGCGGCCCCCATGGGGGAGCCAAGGCGCGGCAGTGCACCCCCAGAGGTGGGCGTGGGGCGCGACTCCCCCGGGGGGCCTGGGAGGTGGCGTTCCCTCGGGGGGTTGATGCGCCCCCGGGGGGGAAGAATGGGGGCGCCCCTCGCTTGAGGGGGGTCCGGGGGACGCCCAGGGGCAGCGCCACCCCTGGGTGGGCAGGGGATCCGCGCCTCCCCGGGGGGGCCGGAAGATTTTAGCCATATCTTGATACCTTGAATACTGATAACTCAAGCCGTTCATGAGATATAATGGTGCTAAAGGCGGGCGATAGAAACTAGTTGACCTCTGGCAGCCATTTTGGTGACCATGACCTTGACCCCGAGCGCCCATTTTCGAACTCGCCTAGGTTTTAGCCATATCTTGATACCCTGAAGGTTTCATGTTGATAGCTGAAGCCGTTCATGAGATATAATGGGAACACACACACACACACACACACACACACACACACACAGAGGCGGGCAAAAACGTTATCGCTCCGCCTTGGTAAAGGTGGCCGATAAAAACAACAACAACAACCACCACCACCACCACCACCAAAGTGCACTAATTCCCACCGTCATGTCCTCTGAGAGTCAATTAATCTCGCCAATTTCGAGATAACGCGAGACTGTGATCGTAGGACTGTCTCTTTCTCTCTCTTTTTTGTGATGAGATTATTTTACTCCATCCCTCTCTCTGTACGTGTGTGTGTGTGTGTGTGTGTGTGTGTGTGTGTGTGTGTGTGTGTGTGTGTGTGCGTGTGTGTGTGTGTGTGTGTTTGTCTCTGTCGTCTGTCTGTTTGTCTCTCTCTCTATCTCTCTCTCCACACTTGACCCTACTTGACCTTTCCCCACTTAGCTCTCTCTCTCTCTCTCTCTCATCGTAACTTCCCCTTAACAGTAGACATGCAACAATTATTTTTATATCCATACTTTCCCATCTTCAATATAATAAATGAATGATGAATAAGGCTTGAATCATGAATGAATAACCAAAATATTCATCATCGAACCCACAGCCACAAAGACAGGGATGAATAAGATGGGAAATGCATGAAGAAGATGAATAAAAATGAATACCAGACAAATAAAGACAAGAAAGATGAATGAATGATGAATGAGGGATGAATAAAAAATGAATGAGAGCCACATATCGGTGTTGAATAATCTATGAAATATGTATAGATAAGCAATGAATAAGGAGGAATGAATGATGAATGAATGATGAATGAGGGATGAATGAATGATGAATGAGTGATGAATGAATGAATGATGAATGAAAGATGAATGAATGGTGAATGAATAATGAATGTGGGATGAATGAATGATGAATGAGGGATGAAAGAATGATGCATAAGGAGGAATGAATGATGAATGAGGGATGAATGAATGATGAATGAACGATGAGGGATGAATGAATGATGAATAAGGGATGAATGAGGGATGAATGAATGAAGAATGAATGATGAATGAATGATCAATGAGGGATGAATGAATGATGAATGAATGATCAATGAGCGATGAATGAATGATGAATGAATGAATGATCAATGAATGATCAATGAGGGATGAATGAATGATGAATGAATAATGAATGTGGGATGAATGAATGATGAATGAATGATGAATAAGGGATGAATGAATGATGAACGAAAGATGAATGAATGATGAATGAATGATGAATGAACGATGAGGGATGAATGAATGATGAATGAGGGATGAATGAATGATGAATGAGGGATGAATGATGATAAATGATGTATGAGGGATGAATGATGAATGAGTGATGAATGAGGGATGAATGAATGATGAATGATATGAATGAATGACGAATGAAGAATGAATGAGGGAAGAATAAGGACGAATAACCCATGAATAACCGATGAATAACCCATGAATAACGAAGCCACACGTCATCTGCTCCTGCCATCACTACGACACTCACGGGAGGTCGTCAGGCTAAGTAATACGACCTTCTAGATAGATGGGTATTTTATCTATCTATCTATCTGTCTGTCTACCTATCTACCTACCTATCTATCTATCTACCTACCTACCTATCTGCCTACCTACCTATCTATCTGCCTACATACCTACCTACCTACCTACCAATCTATGTCTGTCTATACCTATCTATCTATCTATCTACCTACCTACCTACCAATCTATCTATCTATACCTACCTACCTACCTGTTTACATCTCAACCTACCTACCTACATACCTCCCTATCTATCTACCTACCTACCTACCCATTTGCCTACCTACCTACCGATCTATCGATCTATATTTCTATGCCTCTATCTATCTATCTATCTATCGTTACGCTGATAAGGTAATTAATAACAGTACATCTCTATCTATCTATCTACCTATCTATCCGTCTATCTATCCGTCTATCTGTCCGTCTATCTATCCATCTATCTATCTATCTATCTATCTATCGTTACGCTGATAAGACAATGATTTGTTTAATGACGCCTCCTTAAAATTACTGAAAAAAATTGCTGGATAATTAGCCTGGATAAAATACGGTTAATTACCTCCCCATATCAGGTGACTAATTACCTCCCCATATCAGGTGACTAATTACCTCCCCATATCAGGTGACTAATTACCTCCCCATATCAGGTGACTAATTACCTCCCCATATCAGGTGACTAATTACCTCCCCATATCAGGTGACTAATTAACCATATCAGGTGACTAATTACCTACCCATATCAGGTGACTAATTACCCATGTCTAAGCTGATATGGGCAAGAGATTTTGTGTAAAATGGAGGGTTGAGAGAGAGAGAGAGAGAGAGAGAGAGAGAGAGAGAGAGAGAGAGAGAGAGAGAGAGAGAGAGAGAGAGAGAGAGAGAAGGTTTTGCCATGTGGAGAGGATGAAGAATGAGAGACTGACTAGAAGAGTGTATGTGAGTGAGGTGGAGAGGGAGAGGAGGAGGAGGGGGAGACCAAGGATCTTTCTCTCTCTCTCTCTCTCTCTCTCTCTCACACACACACACACACACACACACACACACACACACACACACACACACAAAACACAATAATTCAGAAGTTCGCCAAATATGTCACCTCGGACTCAACGGTTCTATATCCTTCCCACAGCACTTCTTCGTGACTAGCATCATATTATACTTAGTCTATTGATGGAATTCAGTATTTAGGACATAGAGGGTGACAATTTTAGGCCAAGTTAGGGTGAAAAGAGTATAGATATGATTTTCAAAGTGAGAGGTAGACGCAGTGGACGTGTAAGCGAACTTTTGACACATATTGTACAGCTGTGGCAAAAAATTAGGGTATAGAAAGAAGGGCTAAGCTGACTGTGGTACCCCATGTCCGAACCAGCCCCTGAACCCAAACCCTTCCCCACCACCACCACCACCATAGGTCATCCTAGGTCAAGGTGCCTAATTACAGCCATCAATTGGACCGCTGCTAACGACCTATTCACGCTCATCATCCCCTTGTTAATTAGGTCAAGCCTCGTTAGCCTCACCTCCACTCGTTACCCTGCTACTTGTGAAGTCGTGTGTGTGTGTGTTTGGTGTTTGGGCTGTTTGTGTTTGTTTGTTCTCTTATTCTTGGGTTTGTGTGTGTGTGTGTTGTTTAGGTACGGTAATTATGTGTGTGGAGGAAGAGGGGGTGTTTTGTTTCGAGCGGTGTGTGTGTGTGTGTGTGTGTGTGTGTGTGTGTGTGTGTGTGTGTGTGTGTCCAGTTTGTGTTCAGTCTCTTGTTTGTTTCTGTGTGTGTGTGTGTGTGTGTGTGTGTGTGTGTGTGTGTGTGTGTGTGTGTGTGTGTGTGTGTGTGTGTGTGTGTGTGTGTTTGTCCAGTTTGTGTTCAGTCTCTTGTGTGTGTGTGTGTGTGTGTGTGTGTGTGTGTGTGTGTGTGTGTGTGTGTGTGTGTGTGTGTGTGTGTGTGCTAATTACCCCCTCTAATCACCCCACTAACGACACGACCCCCTGACCCTAATGACTCGTTATTAATTACACGCTGCCTATACGTAATGAAAGAGGGTGATGATGATGATGATGATGATGATGATTATGATGATGATGTTTGATTGACTGATTGATTGATTGATGATGATGGTGATGGTGGTGATGATGATGATGATGATGATGATGATGATGATGACTGATTGACTGACGATGATGATGACGATGATGATGATAATGATGATGATGATGATGATAATGATGATGATGATGATGATGATGCCTTTCTTTGTGTGTTGTGTTTTGCTTTTATCTACTCTCTCTTGCTCTACTGTTCGTGACTCACCCATAAAACACACACACACACACACACACACACACACACACACACACACACACACACACACACACACACACACCTTGTTATGTTTACCTTGAGTTGTTGGCACCTCTGTGGACTTGTGTGTTTGTTTGTTTTTCTTGCTTGTGTTTTATTTTCCTTGTTGATAGAGGTTGTGATTGTGTGTGTGTGTGTGTGTGTGTGTGTGTGTGTGTGTGTGTGTGTGTGTGTGTGTGTGTGTGTGTTTTATTATCGGTAACTGTTAATGGTGATGGATGGAATATCTCAAATTTGCTGTATGCTGATGATGCAGTACTGTTTGCAAGTACCGGGCAGGAACTTGGTAGGCTAGTGT
The DNA here is from genome assembly GCF_032717465.1 of Coenobita brevimanus. Taxonomy (NCBI): domain Eukaryota; kingdom Metazoa; phylum Arthropoda; class Malacostraca; order Decapoda; family Coenobitidae; genus Coenobita; species Coenobita brevimanus. Next base: position 2,212,643 of record NC_136957.1, read on the forward strand.
AGAGTTTTGCTGATGTCTGTGAGTGTCGTGCCTTGAGGGTAAATGTAGAGAAGAGTAAAGTGATGGCTATTGAGAGAGAAGGTGACTCCCTGTGCGATGTTACAGTGAATGGAGAGAGACTGGAATTGGTGAGAGAGTTCACATACCTGGATATGGTGACAGAAAAGAGAGGAAGATGTGCAAAAGAAGTGGAAAGTAGAGTGACACAAGGAAGAAAAGTAGCTGGTGCAATGAAGGCCTTGATAAGAAACAGAGGTTTGAGTGTTGCAGCTGCACGAGGCTTACATGAAGGAGTGTTAGTGCCAACTATAACATACGGATGTGACTATGGTGTGGCATGAAAATGAAAAGTCAAGAGTAAGAGCAGTGGAGATGGGACTGCTGAGGAATGTATGTGGAGTACAGAGGGTGGATAGGATACGAAACAATGTGATTAGCGAAAAATGTGGAGTGAGGAAGTCAGTGGACACCAGAATGGAAGAGAGTGTACTGAGATGGTATGGTCATGTGGAAAGAATGGATAACAATAGAGTGGTGAAAAAGGTACATGTGAGCGAATTTGAAGGAGGGAGGAGGCGAGGTAGGCCAAGGAGAAGGTGGAGAGATATGGTGGATGAGTGTGTGAGGAAGAGAGGTTTGGAAGTCGGTGAGGCTAGGGAACTGACAAGACATCGAGTTGGCTGGATGAATGTTGTGAGGAGAAGCACATGTTCAGGGATTTGGCACCCCTTTTTAACGTGATACCATTCAGATTGACTCTATCGGATACGTTTATGTGAAGCTACAGAGCGTGGTGAAAGAGATTTGGCGTATCAGATAAAGCCAGGATTTCGGGGTCTTGAATGATGAGCAAATGGAATCGTGGCCCATTGGACTGGACAAACTTGGGCTGTCTGGACGTTGCTACTCCTCACCCTGTCCTAGGGTGGGAAAGGAGGTCCGAATGATGATAACGATGATGATAATGATGGTGATGGTAACTGTTAATATGGTGTGTATGAGGCAGCGTGGGTGGCTGGGTGGGTGGGCAGGAGGGTGTATGGGTGTAGGCTACTCACAAAGACACCACTACACCCACGACTGGCCAACACATCATGATATTCTACAGAAACCACATGTCTACAGACTACACAAAAGATGAGCAGATCATCAAGGACACTGTATACTATAATGTACGCCCTACAGACCCGGAACAACACCTTACTCTCATCATCTACTACAAGACAAGGGAAACAGCCCACCTTCTGCTTCGTAACCGACCCGTCGTGACCAAGACGCCCCTTCTTGAGGACTATGTCATTTACCAGCATAACCGCAACAGTGAGGAGTGTGGACCTCACTCATACACTGGAATGACACGGACCAGACAATCGCTGCGCCTCACCTGTCACCTACAGAATGGAGCCATCAAGAACCACCACGCCACCCTACGCAACTCCCACCTGACACGACAACACCTGGATTTGAACACCAAGATAATCGACAGAGAACAACAACCTCGCCGTCTCTTGTTTCTAGAGGCAGTCTACATTATCACAGAACAATCTACAACAAACACACGAGTAGATAATTTGCATATCCTACCATCCACAAAACGCCACATAAGCTTAGCCAACGAAGCAGCCAATGAGCGATCAGCTTAGCTGATCAACTCCACCCACCTGTCCACACCTGAATCGTATAGGCCTATAAGCAGCCACCCATGAATGAACCATCAGACCCAGCTTGAAGATGGAACAAAGTAGTTCCGAAACGTCGCTGCCAATTGGGGGTTTCCTGAAGAAACTTCAAGATCACCAAAAAATTGTACGGCAAACAGAAACCGTAAATAGGAAAACCAACAAAGGAGAATGTGACATAGCTTTCTACCTCGTATGCCTCCAAGAGTATATCTATCTATCTATCTATATCTATATCTATATATATATATATATATATATATATATATATATATATATAGAGTGTGTGTGTGTGTGTGTGTGTGTGTGTGTGTGTGTGTGTGTGTGTGTGTGTGTGTGTGTGTGTGCGCGAGCACATTTTCCTGCGAAATGACGGGAACACAGGTATACTATTTTTACTCTAACCTGGCCTAAAACTGCCGTCTCCCCATCTTGACTGATGAGTTGTAGGAATATAATATTAATATTGAAAGGTGATAGCAGTCACGAAGAAGTGCTGTGGCTAGGTAGAGCCATAGCACTGTCTTTTTCTGCCACTGAGATACATGAAATTACAAAAGGAGGATAATCTGGGCCAGGTTAAGATGACAGAACTATGGGAAAATTAACTGTAGATATGAAGAGGAAAGTGGCGAGGCATCCCCGTATCCCCGGTGCTCTCCCGGTAATTCAGGTGAAGGAGGGTTTTATTAACATGCTGACAGGTAAACACAAGCCCATTCCCTGCCCTAATCACCTGGTCTATCATCCTGTCAGTGTGGGCAGCCATCTTCTTCCCTTATTTGTATCACCATCTTATCAAATTAACAGATTCTGAAACAAAACATAGACACCGCTACACTCTTGCAACCCTCCACCTGACTAAGCACATAACCACTCTGTTACAACCCTCCACCTGACCAAGCACATACCCACGCTGTTACAACTCTCAACCTGACCAAGCACATACCCACGCTGTTACAACTCTCCATCTGACCAAGCACATACCCCCTCCCCACCTCCCTGCACACCTAACCAAACGCATAACAGCCCATCCCCTCCTCCACATAACACAGACATTGAAACTAATATTCAGTAGTTCACCCATATCAATAAACAACCACTTTTATGACTACATTTGATTCCTTGCACAGGTTGCATTGAAATCTCTTGAGTTTTTTTTTTTCTTTTTCATTATATATTAAAAAAACTACTCAAGACACAGCATTCTACCTATCAAAAGACACCAGTTCACCACAAGACACGTAACTATGTGAAGCTTCATGCATCTATAGTGAATAATTTTTGAGATCTGCTCCGAAAATGAAAATCTCTAGGCCACCCCTTGTTCATGTCAGTGATAGCAATGCCCGCCTTCGACGTCTCAGGTGGAGGGTAACTAGCACACACGTTTTGCTAACTTTCTCTTCCCTTGTTTCCATCATGCGAACAGACACGCACTCTCGCTGTCTCATACTTTCACCCACTCTCTCTCTCTCTCTCTCACACACTCACTCACTCTTGCTGTCTCACACACTCACTCTTGCTGTCTCTCACTCACTCTCACTATCTCACACACTCATTCTTGCTATCTCACACACTCACTCACTCTTGCTATCTCACGCACTCACTCTTGCTATCTCACACACTCACTCACTTTCTCTACCTCACACTCTCACTCACTCTTGCTGTCTCACACTCTCACTCACTCTTGCTATCTCTCACTCTCACTATCTCACACACTCATTCTTGCTGTCTCACACACTCACTCACTCTTGCTATCTCACACACTCACTCACTCTTACTATCTCACACACACACTCACTCTTGCTATCTCACACTCACTCTCACTATCTCACACACTCACTCTTGCTATCTCACACACTCACTCTTGCTATCTCACACACTCACTCTTGCTATCTCTCACTCACTCTCACTATCTTACACACTCATTCTTGCTGTCTCACACACTCACTCACTCTTGCTATCTCACACACTCACTCACTCTCGCTCTCTCACACTCACTCTTGCTATCTCACTCTCACTCGGTTAAAGAAGCTCCCTAACACCTCTTCCTTAGCGATTTATTTTTGGATATGGTTGGTGAATATCCTTTTGTACGTTATTTATGCAGAGTATGGCGATGCATGAAGGATTTATATAACACAGAAAAGGACAGTAAGGTGTAATAAGCAAAATAAATCGCTTAGGAAAAGGTGTTAGGGAGCTTCCTTACCCGATACAGCTCCATATCTAAGCTCTCTAGTTTCTTACATTCCCTTAGAAGAAGATAATAATAATAATAATAATAATAATAATAATACATAATAATAATAATAATAATAATAATAATAATAATAAATATTAATAATAATAATAATAATAATAATAATGATGAGGATGGAGAGCGAGAGACTAACAAGGAGAGTGTATGAAAGTGAGGTGGAGGGGGGTAGAGGGAGGGATAGGCCGAGAATGAGATGGAGGGATGGAGTGGAGAGGTATATGAGAGGGGTGGGGGTGAGCTGGGAGCAAGGCAGTGAAGCGGCAGTGAAGCGGCACTGGACCGGGCGACATAGAGGCGATTTGTTTGAGGCTACCCCTTACGAGATTGAGGCGACTGGCAATAGATAACAATAATAATAATAATAATAATAAATAATAACAATAATAATAATAATAATAATAATAAACACCAACGATAAAATAATAATAATAATAATAATAATAATAATAATATCAGACAAAAACAATAATAATAATAACAATAATAATAATAACAATAATAACAATAATAATAATAATAATAACAGTAACAATCTAACAGGGACACAAAAAAGATGATTTTATTCTAGTTAGTGACAAGACTTGTTTTGCTTGTTTTGTTTGTGTTTTGATTTGATTGGTTTTTTGCTTGGTTTGTTTTACCTGTTTTGTTTTTGTTTTGCTTGTTTTTTGTTTTGCTTGTTTTTTTCTTGTTTTCGTTTCGTTTTGTTTTTCTTGCTTTGCTTTTGCTTGTTTGGTTTTGATTTTGTTTTGCTTGTTTTGTTGTTTTGGTCTTGCTTGTTTTGTTGTTTTGCTTGTTTTTGTTTTTCTTTGTGTCGTTCAGCTTGTTTTGTTGTTTTGCTTGTTTTGTTGTTTTGGTCTTGCTTGTTTTGTTGTTTTGCTTGTTTTTGTTTTTCTTTGTGTCGTTCTGCTTGTTTTGTTGTTTTGCTTGTTTTGTTGTTTTGGTCTTGCTTGTTTTGTTGTTTTGATTGTTTTGTTGTTTTGCTTGTTTTGTTTTGCTTGTTTTGTTGTTTTGCTTGTTTTGTTTTGCTTGTTTTGTTGTTTTGCTTTTGTTGTTTTGCTTGTTTTGTTGTTTTGCTTGTTTTGTTGTTTTGCTTGTTTTTGTTTTTCTTTGTGTCATTTTGCTTGTTTTGTTTTGCTTGTTTTGTTGTTTTGCTTGTTTTTGTTTTTCTTTGTGTCGTTTTGCTTGTTTTGTTGTTTTGCTTGTTTTGTTGTTTTGCTTGTTTTTGTTGTTTTGCTTGTTTTGCTTGTTTTGTTGTTTTGCTTGCTTTTGTTTTGCTTATTTTTTTGTTTTGCTTTTTTATGTTTTGCTTTGTTTTGTTAGTGTTGTTTTTGTTTTGCTTTTTCCGTTCTGCTTTTTCTTGATTTGCTTGTTTAGTTTTTGTTTTGTCTTGTTTTTCAGCTGATTGTCTTGGTAGTGAGGCCATTCTATACTCCCTTCACTCCAACTTGGCCCACATTATCGTCCTTCGCCTCTTCATCCTTATAATAGCACTTCTTCGTGACTAGCATCTTAATATAGTGCTAATCTATTTTTTACAACTCAGTGCTTAGGTTGGAGAGACATTATGCGCTCTCTCTCTCTCTCTCTCTCTCTCTCTCTCTCACACACACACCAGAGAGAGAGAGAGAGAGAGAGAGAGAGAGGCCGTTAGTTACATTATTCACGCACACACACACACACACACACACACACACACACACACACACACCAGAGAGAGAGAGGTCGTTAGTTACATTATTCACACACGTACACGCACCAGAGAGAGAGAGAGAGGCGGTTAGTTACATTATTCACACACACACACACACACACACACACACACACACACACGCATACACACCAGAAAGAGAGAGAGAGGTATTATCTGAGATGCTGCTTGAATAGGGCATCAGATAAGCACCTTGTGAGTGAAAATCTTTAGAGTGCGACTGACTGACAGCGCCGAAATACTCTCCCGGGAATCTGATGTGATGCTACAGCGCGTATAGTGAGAGGGGAATGGACACGCATGACCAGAAAAATTGTCTATCTTTACTTGGTGTGTGTGTGTGTGTGTGTGTGTGTGTGTGTGTGTGTGTGTGTGTGTGTAACGAGGCAGTGGAGTCGCCCAGTTATATCAGTGCCATCACGTGAAGGTGTCCCTCTCCAGGTGACTGGAGTTAAAAACGAGGAAAATAGTTTATGTGTATAGGACGGCGGTGTGTGTGTGTGTGTGTGTGTGTGTGTGTGTGTGTGTGTTGCGTTAGTTGCGAGTCGATAGACCTTGGCCGGCATATACAAACAAGCAAACAAACAAAAATCACAGCCATTAACACACCCAGGCTCAGCTGAAATAGATAGATAGATAGATAGATAGATCGATATAGATAATAGATAAACCGATATTTCTTTGTAACGAAGGAAGGAATTAGAGATAGATAAACTCTCTCTCTCTCTCTCTCTCTCCATGAAGTTCAGAGTCTCCTTGGTTACTATACTACATTCACTCCAACCTGTCAAGCATCAATAACCCCTTTCGGATCCGTTGATGGCCAAGCAGAGTCAGACTGGAGAAATCCGTTTGACTAGTAACCAAGCAGACGCATTCCTACCACGCAGCAAAAGCCAGACTGAAGAACTGTTTGACTGGTAACCAAGGAGACGCATCCCTACCTCGCCAAGTCACACTGGAGGAATTCCTTTGACCAGTAACCAAGGAGACGCATCCCTACCTCGACTGGAGAAGTGTTTGACTAGTAACCAAGGAGACGCAATCCTACCACGCAACAAAAGCCAGACTGAAGAATTGTTTGACTAGTAACCAAGGAGACGCATTCCTACCACGCAACAAAGGCCAGACTGAAGAACTGTTTGACTAGTAACCAAGGAGACGCATTCCTACCACGCAGTAAAGCCAGACTGGAGAAATTCGTTTGACTAGTAACCAAGCAGACGCATTCCTACCACGCAACAAAAGCTAGACTGAAGAACTGATTGACTAGTAACCAAGGAGACGCATTCCTACCTCGCCAAGTCACACTGGAGGATTCCTTTGACCAGTAACCAAGGAGACGCATCGCTACCTCGACTGGAGAAATGTTTGACTAGTAACCAAGGAGACGCAATCCTACCACGCAACAAAAGCCAGACTGAAGAATTGTTTGACTAGTAACCAAGGAGACGCATTCCTACCACGCAACAAAGGCCAGACTGAAGAACTGTTTTACTAGTAACCAAGGAGACGCATTCCTACCACTCTTACATGCATTACTCTTGCCAGGTCAGTGAGACATGGCAGATGATCGTTAATATCGGGCCAAATTTGAACTTAAGAATTATGAAACGGTTACATATAATTTTGAAAAGGCTTTCGAGGTCCGTGTCAATTCAAATGGATCAGTATTCTCCCTAACACCTCTTCCCAATCGATTTATTTTGCTAGTTACACCTTGCCGCCGTCTTCTATGTTACTTAAATCATTCCAATATCGCCATATTCTGCATAATTAAAGTCTATCTATCTATCTATTGCCAGACGCCTTAATCCCGTAAGGGGTGGCCACAAACAAATCGCCTCCATGTCGTCCTGGCCCCCGCCATTTCACTGCCCTGCTCCCAGCTCACATCCCTGTCTCTCATATACCTCTCCACTCCATCCCTTCATCTCATCCTTGGCCTCCTCCTCCCTCTCTCCCCCTCCACCTCACTCACATACACTCTCCTCGTCAGTCTCTCACTCTCCACCCTCAATAGGGTACAAAGCGATATTAGCCAGCAGCATTAAAAAATAAATCGGTAAGGAAGAGGTGCTAGGGAGTTTCCTGACCACATATCGGAACTGGATGTCTACGCTAAATGGTCGCTGTCTTGTTATTACCTCCGCCAGGGTAGTTGGAAGGAGGTTATTGATTCATCCGTGTCTGTCTGTGTGTCTGTATGCAGTATATCTCAAAAAGTTGTCAAGGGATTTCAAGGTAATTTGGTGGACAGGTGGGCAGTGGATCAAGGAAGAGCTGATTAGATTTCGGAGTGGATCAGAATTATGAAGAAGGAATAATAAACTTTAAAGGCGTTCGTGGAGGTATGCGTTCCCTGAGATTATGAAAAGGGGCAGACCAAGACCGTAGACTTTTCTGTATGAGGTCGTAAAAGTGTTCGTCTGGAAGGAAGGAGGAATTACAGGATTAAATTGTTTCATTGGCATCAGCGGGGGTATGCGTTCTCTGAGTGCTGAGTATGTACGTATTTAGCCTATGGAGGTGTACGTACAATGTGCATCAATTGTACTACTTCCACCATCTTTCCTCCTCCCTCACCATCTTTCCTCCTCTCTTCACCATCTTTCCTCCACCCTCACCATCTTTCCTCCTCTCTTAACCATCTTTCCTCCTCCCGACCATCTTTCCTCCTCTCTTAACCATCTTTCCTTCTCCCTCACCATCTTTCCTCCTCCCTCACCATCTTTCCTCCTCTCTTAACCATCTTTTCTCCTCCCCTCACCATCTTTCCTCCTCCCTCACCATCTTTCCTCCACCCGCACCATCTTTCCTCCTCCCTCACCATCTTTCCTTCTCCCTCACCATCTTTCCTCCACCCTCACCATCTTTCCTCCACCAGCACCATCCTTCTAAATCTAACCGCTAATTTTAAAACCTTCTAAATAACCTATCCTAACTCCTCCTCAGACTAATTTGACGAGCATTAATTTTGGCGCCATCAGTGTCATTAAAGAAAAAGGATTGCGCAAAATTTAACCACCGCTAAAAATCACGTCATAAAGAGGCACAGGGAAAACAACAAACAAGAAAACAACAACATGACAACAAAGCAACTACATCAAACAATAACAAACAGACAAAAATAACAACAATACCTTACCTTATCATATTTGCATGTAGGTAGTTGGCCGAGACGTAGTTGTGGGTGTGCGCATAGGTCCCGCCCACACCCACACCCACACCCTCACACCCACACCACCCACGCATCCCTCACGCCCACCCCCCTACCCCCCCACATTCACCTTGGGGGGCGTGGGTGTGGATGTGGATGTGGAAAAAATGGAGAGTGTGGATGAAGGTGTGGGTGTGGGTGCAAAGAGGGAGTAGGTGGGTGTGGGTGTAGGAGAGGGAGTAGGTGGGTGTGGGTGTGGGTGAGGGAGTAGGTGGGTGTGGGTGTGGGAGGGAGTAGGTGGGTGTGGGTGTGGGTGAGGGAGTAGGTGGGTGTGGGTGTGGGTGTAAAGGAGGGAGTAGGTGGGTGTGGGTGTAGGAGAGGGAGTAGGTGGGTGAAGGTGTGGGTGCAAAGAGGGAGTAGGTGGGTGAAGGTGTGGGTGTAGGAGGGAGTAGGTGGGTGTGGGTGTAGGAGAGGGAGTAGGTGGGTATGGGTGGGGGTGTGGGTGTAGGAGAGGGAGTAGGTGGGTCTGGGTGTGGGAGGCGGAGTAGGTGGGTGGGTGTGGGTGTAGGAGAGGGAGTAGGTGGGTGTGGGTGGGGGTGTGAGAGGGGGAGTAGGTGAGTGTGGGTGTAAGGGAGGGAGAAGGTGGGTGTGGGTGAGTGTGTGGGTGTGGGTGTAGGAGAGGGAGTAGGTGGGTGTGGGTGTGGGTGTGGAGGAGGCGAGGGCGGGTGTAGGTGGGTGGGGACGACTGTGTGTGTGTGTGTGTGTGTGAGGACGAGGAAGTGGGCGGCTGTCTGGGCGTGGGCGGGAGTGTCCTGGTGTGGGTCTGGAAGAGAGATTTCACTCTCAAATCTCTTCTTCCACGTAGCTCCCTCTCTCTCTTTTTCACAGTGAGAGAGAGAGAATGTGAGCAAGGAAGTGAGCAAGTGTCTTATATACACTTAAAACTCTCTCTATACTTGCTCACACTGCTTTCTCACGTCACTCTTTCTTTTCATTACTATTAAATCACCATCTTTTCATTTTGAGTTCACTATTCTTCTTTTTCCAGTAATATTCGGTCAGCTTTTATTCCTTTCGTTCGTTTCTGCGTTATTTCTTGCTTTAGGCCCTTTTTCTACTTCTAAGGTCCTTTTCTCTCTAACTATCGCTCTACGTCCGTTATTTACGTTGGTTCAAAGCCGTTCGTTCACTCCTTCATTCGAACTTTCTGTCGTCGTAAATCTTCGTGCACTTTTGTCACTTTTCTCTCTCATTTCATTGTATATTTTTTCTAATTAACTTTCTACACACATTTCTCTTTTCTTTTCGGCTTTTTTCAGTTTCTATGGAGTTACTTTTTCTTCTTCGTCTGTTTTAAATTCATTCAAACACCGTTTTCTGCGAGCAAATTATTTTTTTAGTTACTCCTTCTAATGCTGGGGGGGAAAGAAAACGGATTATTGCTTTGAAATTTCTCTCTCTCTCTCTCTCTCTCTCTCTCTCAAATTTAGGAGGAGGAGGAAGAGGAGAAGAGGAAGAGGAAGAGGAGGAGGGAGAGGAAGAGGAGGAGGAGAAGAGGTGAAAGAAGTGAATAATAATAATAATAATAATAACAGGAGGAGGAGGTGGAGGAGGAGCAAAGAAAGGGAACAAGGAGTAGTGTGTGTGTGTGTGTGTGTGTGTGTGTGTGTGTGTGTGTGTGTGTGTGTGTGTGTGTGTGTGTGTGTGTGTGTGCTTGAACTCCTAGGATGTTTGATGGATGTAACTTCCCAGGGGAGTAGGTTGGCTTTCTGGCAAGCTCTTCCACTATATAAAGTTTTGCCATCATTAATATTAGAGGGGTCGGCCCCCTTGCAAAAATACTATTGCTACTACTACTACTACGACTACGACTACTACTACTACTACTGCTGCTGCTGCTGCTGCTGCTGCTACTACTACTACTACTACGACTACTACTACTACTGCTGCTGCTGCTGCTGCTGCTGCTACTACTACTACTACTACTAATAATAATAATAATAATAATAATAATAAAACTGAAAAGAGGACGTATATGGCTTTTATATCTTAGTGCAGGCGGTACAAGTTATTCTCATCCGTAACGCGGTATTTAGGGAGCGTGCCCCCCCCAAGTTATTTTAGGGGGTCAGTGCCCCTTTCAAAAAAAAGAAAAAAAAAATCTGTCTATATCTACCTACAGCCAGACGCCACAATCCCGTAAGGGGTGGCCGTGTCTTTGAGGGGCACTAACCCTCTGCCAACCCACTTGTTGACACGTAGGCAACACGTATGGGTTGGTGATATGGTTACCACCCAGCGCTGTAAATGATTTTCCGGCTTACAGGAAACCATTAGGCTTGTTCCTCAATGTAAAGTCACCTGAAAGGGAAAGAAGAGTAATAAAAAGTGACAGGAAAGATGGGAGAAATAGGAAGAGGGGAGGACAGACACAGAAAAACAATGATAAAGGTGAAGGAAGAAGTAGGCAACACTACATCAAGTGAGTGGATGATGGTGAGAAAAAGGAAGAGAGGAGGACAGACACAGAAAAAGAATGATAAAGGTGAAGGAAGAAGTAGGCAGCACTACATTAGGTGGGTGGATGATGGACGGAAATAGGAAGAGAGGAGGGCAAACACAGAGAAAGAACGATAAAGATGAAAGGAGAAGTAGGGAGCACTACATTAGGTGAGTGGATGATGTGAGAAGTAGAAAGAGGAGGGCAGACAGAAAAAGAACGATAAAGGTGAAGGAAGAAGTAGGCAACACTACATCAGGTGAGTGGATGATGGTGAGAAATAGGAAGACGTGATAAAATTTGACACAGCAGCACTACATTAGGTGAGTGGATGATGGTGAGAAATAGGAAGACGTGATAAAACCTGACACAGCGGACGCAAGATCTGAAAGCAGGTTCCTGAGTTAACGTGCTGAGTAAATATCCCTGATCTGCTGAGTCGTGTTTATTGTGGCAGTGGAAGCTTCGTAGCACCGCCTAGTAAGCAGTTTGTTTAGTTTCTTATCACTGCCTTCTACGTTACTTATTTTATTAGGTGTACATGTTTCCTCTGAATGTACAAAAGAAACTGCACATCTACTTTATTATTATTACTGGAGGCGATTTGTTTGTGGCCACCCCAAACGGGATTGAGGCGTCTGGCAATAGATAGATAGATTATTATTATTATTATTATCATTATTATTATTATTACTGGGTGGTGGTGGTGGTGGAGGTGGTAGTAATAGTAGTAGTAGTAGTAGTAGTAGTAGTATATATTTTCAAGCTTAACCGCCAGAATAGTTTTAAATTCAAATATATTACAACAATCTTTATGGGGTGGGAAAAGATGATGATGATGATGATGGTGATGATGATGATGATGATGATGATGATGATATAATGATGATTTTTATCGTAATGAAAAGCACCTCTCTCTCTCTCTCTCTCTCTCTCTCTCTCTCTCAAACACACACACACACAAACGAATTATTTTTACGTGCCATCTTTTTCAGTTTGTTTCGTTAGATTTTCATATTTTAAAGTTCGTCCTCTCATTCTGGCGTTCAAAAAGTTTCACTCAGTCGTTTCATTTCGCTCGCTTGATAGATAGATAGATAGACAGACAGATAGATAGATAGACAGATAGATGGGTAGACATATATTTTTTTTAAATAAAAGAACAGAGGAAGGAAAAACAAATGAATAAAAAAAAAAATCCATACACCAGATTACTGGTGTCCTCTGTTCATAAAATATCTGTAACAGTTAGACTTGAACAGCTGTGGGTTAAGTTTGGGGGGAAACAACTCTGGTGAAGCGAGTTGCAGAGAGATGCAGCTCGGGGAATGAAAGAATTCTGATAGGCAGAAGTTCTGCAATATGGCTGAGTGACATTCCAGATGCCCGTAGCACGAGGGAAGGCATGGAGAGGTGGCACCATGGACGCAACTTCGTCTGAGCATTTGCCATAAAAGTATCTGTAAAATAATGCAAGGGAGGCAACATTCCTTCTTACTTGCAGGGGAGGTAGTTTATTTGTAATGGCAGGGTTGTTAATAATTCTAACAGTTTTGTTCTGAATTTTGTCTAGTTGTCTTAATGCAACCTCTCCACATCCATTCCACAAGGGTGAGCAATATTCAAGCTGGGAGTGCACATGACTTATAAATTATAGCTAACTGCTCGTCAGTGAAGAAGTTACGGACTCTGTACAATAATCCAAGTTTCTTTGAGGCTGTTTTAGCAAGTGATCTAACATGAGAGGTCCAGCTGAGGTCATTGTTAAGTGAGACGCCAAGAATTTCAATACTTTTAGAGATGGGAATATTAGTAGCACTGAAGGTAATGCTCGAATCTGGCAATATCTGTCTATTAGTAAATTGTATATATTAAGTTATATTAGCATTAAAAAAGACAAGGTTGTTTTGTCCCAATTCACTGATTGTAGATAGATCTTGAATTATGGAGATGGCTGTACTGAGTTGAGAGGTAGAGATATTAGACTTTGTAAATGGATGTCTGAGTGTGAATGAACTATGTAGTGTTGAGTTATCTGCGTATGAGTGGATGGGATTGTGGGTGACAGATAAGAGATCATTAATATGAACCAGGAATAGGGTTGGCGCCAGAACTGTCCCCTGCGGCACGCCGGCGTTGAGTGGAAATTGGAATATACATCATCTACTTTTACTCTTATTTTCCTGTCACTGAGATATGAGGAAATCAAAGGAACAAAAGATATTAGTCCATAGCATGGGAGTTTGGACAGCAGGGAACGGTGCCATACTGTCGAAAGCTTTAGAAATATCAAGAGCTACTGCATGAGTTTCTCCATGTACGGTAGATCAGTTGACTGATGGATGGTATGAGTTAGGAGATTGAGTATGTCAATGGTGGATCTTTCGTGGCGAAAACCATATTGTCTATCACTAATTAAGTTGTTGGATTCAAGATGTTTAACAATGTGAGTATTAATTAAAGTTTCAAATACCTTACCAAGAGAAGATGTGACTGCTATTGGTCTGTGTGGGGAGAGAGAGAGAGAGAGAGAGAGAGAGAGAGAGAGAGCGCACACACACACACACGTCAAATATTCATCCCGATTTAGAGCGATACAAATCCGGCCATAAAACATTTCATCAGAGTTGTCTTACTGTAACATGAGAGGTGGTAGGTGATAGTGAGCATCATCCACTCATGTGATGCAGTGCCGCCTACTTTTTCGTTCACCTTTATCACTCTATTTCTGTCTGTCCTCCTCTTTTCTTTTTCTTACTTTCCTTCCTCTTCATTACTCTTTCTTCCACTTCAGGTGACTCTACACTGAATGACAAGCCTGATGGTTTCCGGTAACCCAGAAAACCATTTACTACGCTGGGTGGTAACCAAACAGCCAGATAACAGTGTGGTGTAAAGCCTGCTATGGTGCTCTTGTTAACTGGGTGGAGACGCAAATGCGGCATCCATCCAGGAACCAAACAAAAATTAACAAAAAGAACTCATCATTTCTCTCAGATCTTCGTCCTTTTGCATTAATTTCACGTAGATTAGTGGCAGAAAAGTATCTATCTATCTATTGCCAGAAGCCTTAATCCCATATGGGGTGGCCACAAGCAAATAGT
>NC_136957.1:2234562-2242062 GCF_032717465.1 Coenobita brevimanus
TATGATAATAATTATAATTATAATCATGATTGTGATGATGACGCCAACATATTGTGTGCCTGAATGTTCATCCATCCATTCGTCTGCCTGTTTTATTGTGTGTGTGTGTGTGTGTGTGTGTGTGTGTGTGTGTGTGTGTGTGTGTGTGTGTGTGTGTGTGTGATGAAAGTTCAGAAATATAACAGACTGATGTGAAAAGCGAAAAATTAAAAAAAAAGAATCGGTGAGCAGCACTAGGTGGGTCCATGTGTACAAGGCGTCTCGTGTGTTGCGGGGACGGCTGTGTCAGCGTTATCAGTGTCTGTCCAGCAACATTTATTCATTTCCTACTCCCACTGCCACACCCTCAACCCACACCAGCAGACAGTGCATAATTTTTTTCATTTCCCACTCCTACTGCCTCGCCCACACCAGCAGACAGTGCATCAATTATTCATTCCCTACTCCCACTGCCACACCCACGCCCACACCAGCAGACTGAGGCGTCCTCGCAACACAAAATACTGCCGGGTGGATTTCTAGAGGGGCGCTGTTTATGACCCATCCTTGACAAATTTGCTTTATGTGAATTTTAAAAGCATTATTATTATTATTATTATTATTATTATTATTATTTACTATTATTATTATTATCATTATTATTATTATTCACACTTTCAGCCTTACAGCATTTTCTTTCACTGTGATGTCAGACTCTCTCTCTCTCTCTCTCTCTCTCTCTCTCTCTCTCTCTCATCTTAGGGTCCTTGTTCGTGCTGGAGGGGTTAACAAAGGCTCCATTTAACTCTCCACTTTACAAAATTTCAGTTATATAAAAAAGAAAAAAAAACAGAGCACGTAAATACAATAAAGAAAGAAAGAAAGAAATAGATAAATTACCAGATAAATAAATAGATAAACAGTAATAAATAGAACAGAAAGAGATAGATAAATAAGTAAATAAATAAACATAAATAGATAGCAGAAATAGGTGCTGAAGGTGAAATAAGTGCTGAAATGGGTGCTGAAGGTGAAATAAGTGCTGAAATGGGTGCTGAAGGTGAAATAAGTGCTGAAATGGGTGCTGAAGGTGAAATAAGTGCTGAAATGGGTGCTGAAAGTGAAATAAGTGCTGAAATGGGTGCTGAAGGTGAAGTAAGTGCTAAAATAAGTGGTGAAGGTAAAATAAGTGCTGAAGGTGAAATGTGCTGAAAGTGATGTGCTGATAAACTGCTGAAAATCAAATAAGTGCTGAAATAAGTGCTGAAAAACTGCTGAAAATCAAATAAGTGCTGAAATAGGTGCTGAAAGTGAAATAAGTGCTGAAATAGGTGCTGAAAGTGAAATAAGTGCTGAAATAGGTGCTGAAAGTGAAATAAGTGCTGAAATAGGTGCTGAAAGTGAAATAAGTGCTGAAGGTGAAATAAGTGCTGAAATAGGTGCTGAAGATGAAATAAGTGCTGAAAGTGATATACGTGCTGAAATAAGTGCTGAAATAGGTGCTGAAGGTGAAATAAGTGCTGAAATATGTGCTGAAGATGAAATAAGTGCTGAAAGTGATATACGTGCTGAAATAGGTGCTGAAGGTGAAATAAGTGCTGAAAGTGATATACGTGCTGAAGGTGAAAATAATAAGCGCTGAAAGTGAAGTGCTGAAAAACTGCTGAAAATCAAATGTGCTGAAATAAGTGCTGAAATAGGTGCTGAAAGTGAAACAAGTGCTGAAATAAGTGCTGAAAGTGAAATAAGTGCTGAAAGTGCTGAAAAAACTGCTGAAAATCGAATCAGTGCTGAAATAAGTGCTGAAGTAGGTGCTGAAAGTGAAACAAGTGCTGAAATAAGTGCTGAAAGTGAAATAAGACATTAAAAAATTCAGTTCTCTTCAAGGTCCACGTCAGAACACACGATAATAATTATAAACATTTTTTTTTTACACTAACAAGCAGCAAGCAATACACGCCAATTACCTCCTCATAACTAGGGCGACAAAGAGAATACAAAGTTACATTAATTTTTACGCCTCTTTCAATACAACTCTTATACGGAAAAAAATACCAATGCAAAAACTGAAAAAGATTTATAATTACCCCTCTAAAGATTTTGGAAATTCTTATTATTATCTCTACTGATACTTTGCGATCCCGAGAGCACACTTTTAAATTGTGAAAATCCTCTTTCTATAGATATCGATGTTGGTGGACAGTTTTTTAATATATATTCCAAGAGAGAAATATCATCATTACTTTCACCAGCCAAAACATCTTTCATTCCACTGCATTCTAGCACTGAAGACATGGCATTCCAACATACATGGTTCAAGAACGGCTAAGTAGTGTTTATTATTGTGGGAGACTGACGAGGAGAGTGTATATGCATGAGGTGGAGAGGGGGAGAGGGAGGGGGAAGCCAATGAGGGATGGAGTGGAGAGGTATATGAGAGAGGGGGTGTGTGGATGCGAGCTGGGTGCAGGGCAGTGAAATGGCGGGGGACAGGGCGACATGGAGGAGATTTGTTTGTGGCCACTCCTTACAGGATCAAGGCATCTGGCAATAGATAGGCAGATAGATGTTTCCTTCTACTGTTTTAAATTGCAGAGTCCTCAAAAACAGTCTAATGTAACAAATCTTATAATTAGCTGACACAGGACAGCTTATCTTGACCCTTAGCTGTTCCGTTTATTTCTTATTTTAGTTTTTAAATGTTTGAGTTGAGAAAATTAATGCTTAGCTGTGCAATTTGTAACCATTAATGTTAAAAATATAAAAATATAGGCAAAATAATGTTAAAAATATACCCAAGCAATGGCCATGAAACTATAAAATTGAGCATGACTGATTTTATTCTATTTATTTGCAAATCCGTGACTTCCTTCTTCAGATACACGGCTTTACATCTTATTCACTAAAACGTACCTCGCTTATGTGAAGAAGAAACAGCAAAAGAATAATTAATATAAAGCTTAAAGGACCGCTACGCAAATCAGCTGGTGAGTTAAATGCCATCCAGTCAGCTGTGTTTATACCCAACAGACGCGAGACTTAGGCCGCGAGATGTAAACACAAGTGACACCCTGACTTCACCCTCAAGCCAAACATTTAAAGCATTACCCACTCACCACGTCAAAGAAACAAATATATATATTTTTAGACAATATAGATTACAAACAGAGCAGATAAGGACAAGTACAGAGAGAGAGAGAAAAAAAAAAAGAGTTACGGACATGATAGTGAGGAGGAAAAGTGTGAGATGTCCCCACTCCCTTGATGCCGTACGGACGTGTGGTTTTGTTTTGGTCATTCCACTACTACTACTACTACTACTATTACTACTACTACTACTACTTTTTCCTCTCTCCTACATTCCTCTCTTTTCCTTATTTGTCACATACGTTTTCCTCATCCTTACCACTATAAACACATAAGTTAGCAGCACTGAAGATGTGAGTTTTATGCCAAGGTTCTCCTCTCTCTCTCTCACTCTCTCTCTCTCTCTCTCTCTCTCGGGTCAGAGCAGGGAACGACCTATTAATTCTTAGAACAAGAGGTCAAAGGTCAAGGCCAAATGGCGAGGTCAACTTAAACAACTTTCGCCCGATTTTTACCAAACTTTGAGGAAGAGTTGAGGGTCAGGCAAGACCGAATTCAATATTAAGTACAGACAGTCAAAAGTTCAGGCTCTCCCTATCTACTTCCCTGCCTACCTACCTACCTACTTACCTGCTTGTCTGTTTATCTCTCTGGCTACCTTCTTTCCTACCTACCTACTTGTCTGCTTATCTCTCTGGCTGCTTCCCTACATACTTCCCTGCCTACCTCCTTACTTACCTACCTACTGCCTGTCTCCTTATCTCTCTTGCCTACTTCCCTGCCTACCTTCCTACTTACCTACCTACTGCCTGTCTGCTTATCTCTCTGCCTGCTTCCCGACATACTTCTCTGCTTACCTACCTTAATTTTTACCTACCTACTTACCTGTCTCCTTATCTCTCTTGCCTACTTCTCTGCCTACCTACTGCCTATCTCTCTGGCTACCTTCTTTCCTACCTACCTCTCTGCTTATTTCTCTGACTGTCTTCCTACTTACCTACCTACCTACCTATCTGCTTCTCTCTGTCTACCTTCCTACCTACTTACTGTCTGCCTGCTTATCTCTCTGCCTGCATCCCTACATACTTCTCTGCCTACCTACCTATCTGCCTGTCTGCTTAACTCTCTGTCTAACTTCCTGCCTACCTACTGTCTGTCTGCTTATCTCTTCTCTGCCTGCTTCCCTACATACTTCTTCGCCTACCTTCCTACTTACCTACCTGCTTGCCTGTCTGCTTATCTCTTTTGGCTACTTCTCTGCCTACCTGCCTGGCCACTTACTGCCTATCTGCTTATCCCTCTGGCTGCTTCCCTACATACACCTCTGCCTACCTACCTAAACTTCTACCTACCTCGCCGGACTGGTGTTGCTGGTGTGGTAAGGCCAGCAGTCAAGAAAACCCAGATGGTGGGAAATAAACCCAAGGAAGGAGGCAAGATTATAGGCATCACCACCACCACAGTTGGGTTACTACCACACCCACCACCACCACCACAGCCACCAGCACCACCACCACCACAGCCACGAGGACGACCACCACAGCCACCACCACTACCACTTTCACCACCACCACCACCACCATTGCTATTATCATTACCATCATCGCTATTATTATCACCACCACCACCACCACCACCACAGCGCGGTGTGATACTCGCTTAATGAAATTCTATAAATCCATTTTTCTCTAAGGCGATGATGAGGAGCCGACGTGTGGTGGAATAATTGTATCTCCCCGCGCCTCGCCGTGGGAAGGGCCATGGTGTGACCCTGGTGGGGGCGCACTCTACCACAAGGGGGCGTCGGATCCTACACACTATATGCTCTTGTACTGTATCTATAGAACGGCCCCACAGAACCACTTGTTTACCTGTGGTCGACGGGTCTGCTCGGCCAGATAGCCTACGGTCTTGGCCTAAGTAATAACTACAGCAACGAAAATAACAATAATATTTTTCATCGGGAAAAACGGTCGGGATGATGATGATGATGATGAATGATGATGATGATGATGATAATGATAATGATTAAAATGATGATGATGATTTTGATGATAATGATAATGATGATGATGTTGTTGTTGTTGTTGTTGTTGTTGTTGGTGGTGGTGGTGGTGGTGATGATGGTGATGATGATGATGATGATGATGATGATGATGATGATGATGATGATGACGAAGTTAATAATGATGATGATAATGATAATGATGAATAAAATGATGACGATGTTACTGCTGACCCCTTCCCCCCAAGCAGGTCACTTCTCTGCTCTTCCTCCTGCTTTCCCGACCAATTCTTTCAACAGTGGAATTAAATCATCAACATTGCAAGAATTGATGATTGCAACGTTGATGACTGCACGACGAGAAGCTGTACAGAGGTGAAAATGAATGGTCTGGAGATGGAAAGAAAGTAGTAGTAGTAGTAGTAGTAGTGGTGGTGGTGGTGGTGGTGACTTATTCCAGATACATATGTTTTATTCAGCACAGAAAGACACCAGGGGTCACATTCTCCCTAACATCTCTTCCTTATCGACTTATTTTTGGATATGGCTGGTTAATATCCTCGTGTACGTTATTTATGCAGAGTATGGCAATAATGGAAGGATTTGTGTAACACAGGAAAGGACAGAATGATGCAGTAAACAAAATAAATCGCTTAGGAAAAAATGTTAGGTTAATATTCCATTGCACGTTATTTATGTAGAGTATGGCGATAATGGATGGATTTATGTAACACAGAATAGGACGGAAAGGTGCAATAAACAAAATAAATCGCTTAGGAAAAGATATTAGGTTAATGTCTTTTTGTGGTGATAATGGATGGATTTATGCAACACAGAAGAGGACAGTTAGGTGTAATAAACAAAATAAATCGCTTAGGAAAAGATGTTAGGGAGCTTTCTCAACTATCCTCTCTTCACTATAACCAGGCGTAATACTGAACTACTGAACTAATTCCTGAACTAATTGTAACCTGTGTGTTTTAGGGATGTGCTCAGTCTGCTGGTGTGGGCGTGGGTGTGGCAGTGGGAGTAGGGAATGAATAAATGATGCAGGATACACACTGATAACGCTGACTGTCTGCTGGTGTGGGCGTGGGTGTGGCAGTGGGAGAAGGGAATGAATAAATGATGCAGGATAGACACTGATAACGCTGACTGTCTGCTGGTGTGGGCGTGGGTGTGGCAGTGGGAGTAGGGAATGAAGAAATGATGCAGGATAGACACTGATATCGCTGACTGCATGTGTGTGTGTGTGTGTGTGTGTGTGTGTGTGTGTGTGTGTGTGTGTGTGTGTGTGTGTGTGTGTGTGTGTGTGTGTGTGTGAGAGAGAGAGAGAGAGAGAGAGAGAGAGAGAGTACAGAACAGGTCTCGTATTCTCGCTGGGTATGGAAGTTACCTAACACCTCCTCCTCAGCGATTTATTTTTGGATGTGACTGGTTAACATCCTTTAGTAAGTTATTTATGTCGAGTATGGCGATATTGGAAAGATTTGTATAACAGGAAAGGACAGAAAGGTGTAATAAACAAAACAAATCGCTTAGGAAAAGGTGTTAAGGAAGGGGTTGTCTTAGGGGTTTTATTTTTTGATATGGTTGGTTAGTATCGTTTAGTACTTTATTTATGCAGAATTTGGCGATATTAGAAGGATTTGTATTTGAGAATAGGACAAAGTCATATTGCCTAATATGAAAAATAAATTGCTTAGGAAAAGGTGTTTGGGCCTGAACCGACGGGAATATGGGCCTGCCACTGCCCTTGTAGCAAACTGAAAAAAGAGAGAAAAAAAAAAGAATTTAATTTTTATCGGACGCTCCCTAACACCCTTTCCTACGCGATTTATTCTGCTTTTTACACCTTACTGTCCTGTTCTGTAATATATCGTAACATCACCGAACACTACATAAATAACGTATGTCTAAAAGTTTGTCTGTCTGTCTGTACCTGTATCTGTGTTTGTATGTCTGTGTGTGTCTGTCTATGTCTGTCTGTCTGTCTATACCTATCTGTCAGTGCGTCTGTCTGTATATCTGTCTGACTGTCTGTCCTCTATGGAAATCGGATAATGCATATAGGACTCTCTAAACAGCTCTAACAGGCGTAACTTTTTTCTGTTAACTATCTATCTATCTATATACCTAGGCTGCTTCCCCCAAGGTAAGGGAGGTAGCCGAGACAGGACGACACACTCCCCATTTACTCATCCATTCAAATACATTCATTCGCATCTTAGCCCCAAAGGGGAGAAGGGACAGATCCTCACTGCACCACAACGCACAAGGGTCAACTGCGCAATGCAATCAGTGACATCCGCAGCAGGGCCCGAGAGCAGAACTGATTTACCCCTGCCACATCATAACAGACCCATCCCCTTACCCGCACCCAAGATCAACCAGCACCTGACCTGATTAGCTGATCAGACCAAATGCGG
>NC_136957.1:2244562-2269562 GCF_032717465.1 Coenobita brevimanus
GACTCCCAGTGGATGCGTGTAGGGTCGCCTCGGCAGACACACACACACACACACACACACACACACACACACACACGAGAGATCCACAGCAAGGTGAAATGCACTCATGTTGACAGTTTTTCAATTACCGTTGCGTTTCTCGAATACGCACCAGAAGGTCAGACTGTCAACAAACATTACCACCTCGATGTTATCCGTCGTCTTCGTGATGCAGTTCGGCGGAAAAGACCAGACCTTTGGAAAGCGGCAAGTTGGAAGCTGGACAACGCCCCTCATTCTTCTCAACTGATGCAGGAGCTTTTGGTCAAGCTTTTCTGTCCAGCTCTCTAATGCAAGAGTTAACTGCTACTCCCAGTCCTTCATTTATGCAACGGGCCAACTCTGGAACTGTCTCCCTCTGTCTGTATTTCCTGCTAGCTATGATCTCCGGTCTCTCAAACGCAGTGTGTCCAAGCATCTCCAAATGATCGGATCTTGAATTTGGCTCTCTCTTGTATTTTGTTTTTCTCTTGGAAGGAACTGTTATTGCGGGCTCGTGGCCTTTGGTTCCTTCTTCCTAGCATGAAAAAAAAAAAAAAAATCCCGCAGGCCCAACAGGCTCCCTACTCACCAGACAAGGCTCCGTGAGAATTATGATTATTCTCCTAAGTTCAAAATTCCACCGCAGGGTTCCCGAATTGAGACAAGAGAAGAGATCATGACGACCCCAACGAAGCAGCTGAAGGAGACACCGAAACCTGACTTTGAAAAATGCTTCAGGCGGAAATACTGACGGAGAAAGTGTATGTGAGTGAGGTGGAGGGGGAAGAGGGTGGGGGAGGCCGAGGATGAGATGGAGGGATGGGGTGGAGAGGTATATGAGAGAGGGGTGTGTGAGTTGGGAGCAGGGCAGTGAAATGGCGGGGGACAGGGCGACTTGGAGGCGATTTGTTTGTGGCCACCCCAAACAGGATTGAGGCGTCTGGCAATAGATAGATAGATAGATAGATTATTATTATTATTATTATTATTATTATTATTATTTTATTCTACGGTTGGATAATTTCTGAACAGCCCTCGTATCAATGTCTAAATATCTGTCACTCAGTCATGCTATCTATCTGTGTCTGTCTGTTTGTCTGAATATCTAAGTTATCCATCGATCTATCTAATTACCTAGTTCCTTTTATCTCCATACTGATAGACACTTACAGATGGGATAGATAGATAGATAGATAGAGAGACAGATAGATAAACACAGAATGACAGACAGATAGATATAGTTAGGTTCACAGAGATAGGTAGCTAGGGAGATGGAGAGAAATAGACAAACAGATAGATAGACAGACGCACACACACATACGTACATACATACACAGAACCTGGACCACTCTGAAATCACAGGACACCCTATATCTAAACGTGTACACAGAGTATAAAAATACGTACACACACATACTAAAGGTATATTTGTGCACATACTGTAAATAGGTCACACACACACACACACACACACACACACACACACACACACACACACACACACACACACACACAATCATAACAGAAACCTCCGTAAAACTCGGTCTGCCTCTCTCTCTCTCTCTCTCTCTCTCTCTCTCACACACACACACACACACACACACACACACACACACACGGAAGAGCCATAGCCGTTTGTTTGGTTGTTGTTTTTGTCGTTGATGTTTATTTTTCCCCACAGCTTTCACTCCCTTTGTCTGTTTGTTTGTTCGTCTGTCTGTCTGTTAACAACTTTACGCGAAAACTACTGGTGCGATTTTGACTAAAATTACAGGGATGATGGGCTGTGACCTTCGGATCACCTGATTAAATTTTGGACCAAATTGGGCCAAGGCCCAGGCTTTAAGTAAAAAAAAAAGTAAAAAAAAATCGTTTTTCGTCACAACTCCTTTCCAATTCGTCATATCGACATGAAACCAAAACCTAAAGGTGCATCTTTCAAATCTGCATCCTATAACATGCCTCATTACATCAGGGGGGTCACCCCCAGTTAGCGGTAGCGGGGTCAATGTCAGGTGGGTCGGGCCTAAAAATTCAAATGGGCATAAAATCGTCAATTTTCACCCGATTTACTCCAAATTTGATATGTGACATCTCTGACTAGATATCCTGTTGTGTTTATACGTCAGCACTAAAATGACTGCCGGGAATGGGTTTGTTGTGCCTTGGCACCGCTTCTTGATATAATATTGAAATAGGAAGGTTTAATGAGAGAGAGAGAGAGAGAGAGAGAGAGAGAGAGAGAGAGATAGGCAACAGAGGGAGTCACAGATATATAAACGCAGATGCCGCACGGGGAGGCAAAACATGCGTCAGCTTGGCCACCATGTTGGAAAGGTCGAGTGCACGTCGTCCGCTATGGTCAGCTCTGCAACTGCACCGCCTTTACCTACCCTGCAACACCACGGGGCTAAACTAACAAGCGAACAATTGGCACCAGACAACAGGGAACAGCTTTTCTTGGGTAAGTATAAAATCAACACAAACGTCATAAAGCCCTGCACTGCTGAGACTGATGCATACAGACGTGCAGAAATGCCACACTGAGTTTAGTTGTAATATAAACAAACTGGTCAATCTGAATAGCAGCTGACCCTATATAACGTTTGACAGTACCACAATGCATTACATTAATTTTCACTATGGTAATCAGTGTACAGTACTCAGATCCTCATGTACTGAGCCACGTAAGGTAAAGGTCATGAGAGCCCTCGCCATCTCAATTCGTATTCTCTCTCTCTCTCTCTTTCTCTCTTTGTTGGTATAGCACTGTGTACACATTATGCCAGCAAAATCTGAGTATGGTGAATATTTTAGAAATGTATTTACTCCAGAAAAGCAATGCTGGGTCACTGCAGTACTGTATTTTCTGGCGACATGACAACCCTAACACAACCTGGCCATCTATGAACCTAACAATCTCAGAGGTTCAGCATTTCCAAGGTCATTTAAGGACTTGTATTTCCATGTTTATTTCAATTAACAAGATTCTAGCCATTAACAAACAAGCCTTTAAAAATACTGTGAAACTTTCTGCAAATATATTCACCCATCCCCCCAAAATAAATATATAAATCTACAAATTATGTTCCCAGGTTCTGCTACTTCTTCCGCCTCTGTTTTCCCCTAAAATCTGATACAAAATTCATTAACATTGCCACACGAGTTGAGTGGCGAGGACTTCCTTGAATTTAACATTTGTCACTGGGTGTTTCCCTGCTTCATCATGGCCTTGAAGTTGTAAATTGTAACACTCCCGCGAGTCCAGGAACAGCGAGGTAGTGGATGTAACTCAGCATAACACAGCACAACTCAACACAACACCAAATATTGCTCTGTTATTGTTTTCCATATTATTTTGAAGCAGGATACCAGCGTGAGGAAGTCCGTGGCCTTGAGTGAGCGGCTGACTTATGTAAACAAAGGCCGGCCCGACCGTTGATGCTTGTAAAATTATTTGATTATTTTTTCCTAGAATAATATTAATGTGATAATTAAGCAAAAAAAAAAAAAAAAAAAAAAAAAAAAACATTATAGCTGGTGTCATTGATTAAAATATTAGCATTGATTTGACCCCGATTATTACCTCCGCCAAAGAAGTTGTAGAAGGTTATGTATTCACCTATGTTTTCTCTGCTTGTTTGTTTGTTTGTGCTTACGATATCTCCAAAAGTTCTCAATGAATTTTAATGCAATTTTGCGGATGGGTGGGCCATGGGCCAAGATAGGTCTGATTAAATTTTGGGGCGGATCCGGATCCTATGTGTCCCGCACAATATCTCCAAAAGTTCTCATTGATACAATAAAATTCGGTGAATGAGTGAGCCAGGGGTCTAGGAACAAGTGATTAAATTTTGGGGTGGATCCGGAATCTCTGAATTCCACACAGTATCTCAACGGATCCGGATCCTTGTTAATGGCAATGACACAGGCGGGGGTATGCGCTCTCGGAGTGCCATCTAGTTGAGCAATGTGTTTCGGCGCTAGACGGACACGCTCATCTGCAAATCCTTCTGAAATAATAGCCCAGAAAACTTTGGCATGTCCTTATATCGAGGAAAACAGCAATTCTGGAGGCGAGAATAGCTCAAGAATGTCCCGCGAAGGAAGCAAGTAATCACCTCTCTCTCTCTCTCTCTCTCCTTTTTTTTTTTTTTTTTTTACAAGAGAAGCGTTTATGGATCATCCGACCAAGACATACCCTCATACTTATATTTTTTGCCATTATTGTATCTATTACTTTATCTATTATTTTTAAAGTTTAATAGGTCGTTTGGTGATGATTCTGAGCGATTTTGTTTGTCTGTCTGTCTGTTTATCAATCTGTCTACCTGCCTGTCTGTCTGTGTTTATCAATCTGTCTACCTGCCTGTCTGTCTGTTTATCAATGTCTACCTGCCTGTCTGTCTGTTTATCAATCTGTCTTCCTATCTGTCTGTCTGTTTATCAATCTGTCTACCTGTGTCTGTCTCTCTGTGTTTATCTGTCTATCTGTGTCTGTCTGTCTGTTTATCAATCTGTCTACCTGTCTATCTGTCTGTTTATCAATCTGTCTACCTGTCTGTCTGTCTGTTTATCAATCTGTCTACCTGTCTATCTGTCTGTTTATCAATCTGTCTACCTGTCTGTCTGTCTGTTTATCAATCTGTCTACCTGTCTGTCTGTCTGTTTATCAATCTGTCTACCTGTCTATCTGTCTGTTTATCAATCTGTCTACCTGTCTATCTGTCTGTTTATCAATCTGTCTACCTGTCTGTCTGTCTGTTTATCAATCTGTCTACCTGTCTATCTGTCTGTTTATCAATCTGTCTACCTGTCTGTCTGTCTGTTTATCAATCTGTCTACCTGTCTGTCTGTCTATCAATGTCTGTCTGTGTGTCTGTCTATCTGTCTGTGTGTCTGTCTATCTGTCTGTCTGTTTGCCTGTCTGTCCAAACTTTTCACTATTCTCTAACTTGGCCTAAAATTGCCATCGTTCCAAGTGCTGAGACGTAACAGTAGACTAAAACAATATGATGCTAGTCACGAAGAAGTGCCAAGGAAAGGATGCAGCTGCAAGAGGACGAGAATTTGGGCCAAGTTAAGGTGAAAGGATGGCAGATATCTCTATTTTGTGGTTTGATAATTTTTTCTTATTTATTTAAATATTTTTTTTTACAGTATGAAATAGCAGAGGGAAAATCAAATAAAAATAATCCATACACCAGTTTACAGGCGTCCTCCATTTATAAAACATCTGTAACAGCTGGACTTGAACTGCTGTGGGTTAAGTTTGAAGGGAAACAACTCTGGTGAAGCGAGTTGCAGAGAGATGCAGTTCGGGGAATGAAAGAATTCTGATAGACACAAGTTCTGCAATATGGCTGAGTGACATTCCAGTCATGAGCGCTGCCAGCTGCCCGTAGCACGAGGGAAGGCATGGAGAGGTGGCACCATGGACGCAACTTCATCTGAGCATTTGCCATAAAAATATCTGTAAAATAATGCAAGGGAGGCAACATTCCTTCTTACTTGTCAGGGAGGTAGTTTATTTGTAATGGCAGGGTTGTTAATAATTCTAACAGCTTTGTTCTGGATTTTGTCCAGTTGCTTTAGTATATGTCAAAGGTTATAGGTCAAAGGTCATGGGTCAAAGGTCATGGGTCAAAGGTCATGGGTCAAACGTCTTGGGGTCAAAGGTCATGGGTCAAACGTCTTGGGGTCAAAGGTCATGGGTCAAACGTCTTGGGGTCAAAGGTCATAGATTAAAAGCCATGGGTCAAAGGGCACAGGTCAAAGGTCATGGGTCAAAGGGTACACGGTAAGTCAAAGGTCATGGGTCAAAAGTCATGTCAAAGGTCATGGGTCAAAGGGCATAGGTCAAAGGTCAAAGGCAAGTCATAGGTCACTACTCTCGCTTATAAAAATCCGTACCCCACACTCAGTTCAATTGATGGCAAGTGTAGTCAGAGTGGAGGGTTGTTTTAACTAATAACCAAGGAGACTCATGTCAGCCTCATAACTAAAGCACACTATGACATACTGTACACTCATTTTACCTTAACTTGGCCCAGATTTTCGTCCTTTTGCAGTTTACTTCACACGGTCGGTAGACAGGGAAAGACAATGCTATGGCTATACATCCTTTCTACAGCACTTCTTCGTGACTAGCACCACCTTCGAGTGTTAATTGTTACAACTCTATCCATAGCAAGACGCCACAATCCCATAAGGGTTGGCTGTTTGTCTATGAGTTGGTTGTTTTACGGGGAGGGGCATTAACCCTCCGCCAACCCACTTGCTGACATCTCAACAACACGTATGGGTTGGTTATATGGTTACCACCCAGCGTTGTAAATGATTTCCTGGCTTACAGGAAACCATTAGGCTTCTCACTCAATGTAAAGCCACCTGAAAAGGAAGGAAAAGTAATAAAGAGTGACAGAAAAGGTGAGAGAAGTAGGAAGAGAGGAGAGCAGACACAGAAAAAGAAAGATAAAGGTGATGCAAAAAGTAGGCAGCACTACATCAAGTGAGTGGATGATGGCCGCCACACCAAAAAAGAAAGATGGTAATTTTTGGCCAACCTAAAGTAAAAACAATACAGTGTTTTGAGTGTCGTCCAGTGTCAGTGGGTGAAAACGATAAAAAGAAAATCGAGCACAAGCAGGCGGTTTTCCCCCCTCTCTCTAGGGCTTTCTAACTCAGTCTAACTCCCCCTAACTCATTGTAGCTCATTCTAATTTATTCTAACCCATTCTAACTAATACTAACTTATTCTATGAAATTCTAGCTCTGTGGCTCGGGTAAGGAGTGGCTGGATGGGTGCTGTTGCCTCTCCTGACATTGAGAGTGTTTTCCCTCCGTGCTAAGGGATCTTTGTATGCGGCATGTGTTAGGAGTGTAATGCTGTATGGTAGTGTGACCTGGGCAGTAAAGGAAGAGAATATTCACAGGGTTAAACATACGGAAATGACAATAATTAGGTGGATATGTAGTGCGTCCTTGAATGAGAGGCCTTGGGGGGGGGGGGCTAGGTACGATGGAAGACCTAAGAGGAAGGATGGGACTGGAGTGTAGTGGTGCTATGATGAGGAGAGGTAGACTGAGATGGTTCGGGAATGTGAAGAAGATGGAGGATGACAACTGGGTGATGAAATTGAGAAATGTGAACGTTGGGGGTGGGGTTGCGAGAAGCAGACCAAAAAAGACTTGGGACGAGGTCATAGAGTGTGGCCTCAAGGATAAGGGACTGAACAGGGTGGCTGCCAGAGATCGAGCAGTCTGGAGAGCCAATTTGAGATATCCAAGGCCGACGTAAGCAGGCACGTTGGAGCCTTTATAAACAAAGACAAAAACGTTTCTAGTTCCCGTTAACCGATGTCATTCAGCTCAAAGTGAATCTCGCTTAGTGAATTAGTTAATAAATTTACCTATATTCTGAAATTAGCGTCTGAAGGCTTTGAATATCATTGAGTTATCCCATTTCCTGTTCTTTTCATTTTCTTTTGCTATCTTTTAGTCTTTTTTTTCTTTCATTTTCATTTTTTCTCTTTGTGATCGGCGCCCTCCTTCACTAGATTCCAAAATTCATCCTTACGTTTTGTCCCAGCTGCGAGTTTTGGTCCACAAGGAAGTTCAAAATATCGACATGGATAATATTCGTTGTATGAACATAAATCGCGCTTCTATGAGAATAAAATATTGCATAAAAATATCTAATATTATATGAAGTGCTTACTGAACAATATTATCCTTCGCACTAGCCGTAAATAAGGATAATAACAACCAATTTCTCACTGAAAAATAGACGGTCTTCGATATTGTACTTTCCTTATTTACAGCCCAATGGACGCCTAATATTGTTCAGTAACTATCTCATATTAAGCTAAAGCTTTTTTCACACCATATTTATCTATTTTTTAAAGGCGAATGGGATATTATTATGAAATTTCTTAATGTGGATATTTTAAACTGCCTTCTACTCAAAATTCGAAAGTGGTCGAGTGTTTGGTGGCCGAAGAAAAAATAAAATATCATCCATCTATAATAAATAAATAAATAAATAAAATAACACACACACACACACACACACACACACACACACACACACACACACACACACTATCTCTCTCTCTCTCTCTCTCTCTCACATTCACTCTGTCTGTCTCTCTCTCTTAAACACACACACACACACACACACACACACACACACACACACACACGAGGCGTAGGCACCAAGGACACTGCCTAAATAATTTTCCTGCCGCCGACAACAACAGCATCGATCAGTACCAAATGAGAGAGAGTTACATAGAGTTACATAGATACACAGACCACACAGACCTTGCGGTCCCTACGAGGTGGTCCGGCCTTCATCCTAATATAGTGCATAGGAGCAGGAGAAAAGGATAGCACAGCAGAAGGCTCTCTCCCCCACCCTCCAGACCCTCCGGCATTTGCCGTACAGGAAACAAGAGAGGAAATAATACCTTGCAGGAATGAAAAACCTGAAGGATTTTTATAGGATCGGCAGAAAGAAGTATAATATGGAAAAGGAAAATTTGGGCATACAGCCACATACTTACTCTATGCATGCAATTTTTTTTTTATTTTAATCAGAAGATGAATAGAATGTTTACCTATTATTTATATTTTATAATACTGTCTGTGTCTAATAGACACATGAATGCAGACACGAATATGCAATAATTGCTCCATCCTAACTAAACGATACCAGTTGCGTCGAGATACATGTCCAGTCTCTTTTTAAATATATTTATGGTACCACTCTCAATCACATTCCCAGGGAGTTTATTCCATTCGCTTACAACGGAGTAAGTGAAGGAGTTTTTGGTTGTATCAAGATTAGCCCTCCTTGCTTGCAACTTCATACCATTTCCTCGAGTTACAGTCTCGGCAATTACTGTGAATAGCTTGTTTGAATCAGTATTACTAAAGCCTTTTAGCATCTTAAAACATTCAATCAGTTGTCCCCTGAGTCTCCGTTTTCTAAGAGAGAATAGGTTTAATTCCCTGAGTCTCTCGAGGTATGGTTTATTCCTCAGGGACGGGATTAACTTGGTAGCCCTACGCTGGACCGCTTCCAGTAATTCTATATCTTTAATTAGGTGAGGCGCCCAAAATTGCACTGCAAACTCTAAGTGTGGCCTGACTATGCTTTTGTATAGGGGGATTACAATATCTTTGCTTTTATATATAAAATGTCTTTTGATGAAGCCTAGGGCCCTGTTGGCTTTATTGGCGGCAGAGATACATTGATTTGAACATTTCAGATCGTCTGAAATTAGTACGCCTAGATCCTTAACTAATGAGGACTTGCTAATGATTTGGCCCTTCATTTCGTAATCATACCTTTTGTTTTTCTTCCCACATTGCAGTACCTGACATTTGCTTACATTGAAGGGCATTTGCCATTTTTCTGACCAGCTGATAATTTTATTAAGGTCATTTTGAAGGCTAATTCTGTCTTCTTCAGTTAACATAGTGTTGCCGATTTTTGTGTCGTCTGCAAATTTTAGAAATGAAGTTGTTTAGGCCAACATCGATATCGTTAATATACATAATAAATAGGACTGGTCCCAACACTGATCCCTGAGGAACACCACTGGTCACTGGAGCCCAGTCTGACTCTACTCCACCTATAACGACTCGTTGCTTTCTCTCACTTAACCAGCAACGTATCCACCTATGAATATTTCCGTCAATTCCGAGTGATCTTACTTTTGTCATTAGTTTATCATGAGGCACTTTGTCAAAGGCTTTCTGGAAGTCTAAGTAGATTATATCAAGTGACCTGGTACAATCATTTATTTTAAAAAGTGTATCGTAAAACTCAATGAAATTTGTCACGCATAATCTCCGCGCTCTAAAGCCATGCTGGCTGTTCCTAATTACGTTATTAGTTTATAGGAACTCAACTATCCTATCTCTAATTAATGATTCGAGGATCTTTCCCAAGACAGAGGTTAGGCTAATTGGTCTATAATTACCTGGTTGATCTCTACTGCCCTTTTTATATACAGGGGTCACGTTAGCCAGTCTCCAGTCTGCTGGAACCTTTCCTTGTTGTAGGGACTTGTTAAAGATAGATGTTAGAGGGCTGCATATTACATCCATCACATTTTTTAGTATTTTAGGGTAGAAATTGACTGGGCCGGAAGTCTTATTACTGTTCATTTTATTAAGTTTATCTCTCACATCATTACTGCTAATATGCATATCACTTAGTGCGTTTTGGATTGACATTTGATGCTCTTCGATGGTGTCATTGGCGTCTACTGTGAAAACTGAACTGAAAAACTTATTTAAAGTAAAGGCAATTTCCTGATCGTCCGTGATAAGAGCACCCTCGTCGCTGATAAGTGGACCAACGCCCGCCTTGAGTCTCTTATTGCCGTTAAGGTATCCATAAAAAAGCTTAGGATCCGTAGTACTTGTTTTTGCTATATTAATTTCAAATTGTCGTTTAGCTGTTCTAATGAGTTTTTTAACTTTTCTTCTACTACTGGTATATTGCCCTGTGAGTAATTCACTGGTGTGACTTTTAAGCAGGGTGTGGAGACGGTTTCTTTCTTTAACTGCTTTGCTATTATCAGCATTAAACCACGCTGGTTTGTTTCTACCCTTGTTTTATCTAGATTTCATTGGCACGCACTTGTTTTGAGCGGTCATGAATACGTGCTTAAATTCTGCCCACATTTCGTTTACATCATTAATTCTTTCTGTGTGTTCAGCTAGTGTACTCAGGGCGTCCTTTAGGCCGTTAAAATCTGCGTTTTTATAGTCCGGCATCTTAGTTTTACTTGTGCACTCATTATGTGAGAGATTCACGGAAAATCTTATGAGATTATGATCGCTAGATGCTAGATGTTCACCCACAGTGAGGCTTGAGACCATATCTTCATTTGTAGTGATAACAAGATCTAAGATATTGGCCTGTCTTGTCAGTTCCGTGACACATTAAAATAAAAAGTTGTTCTTAATGAGAGAGAGAGAGAGAGAGAGAGAGAGACACACACACACACACACACACACACACACACACACACACACACACACACACACACACACACAGACCTTGAAGCTAACACTTACCCTTAATCAACACAGAGAAGACAAGGTTACCACATCAGAAGGCTCTCTCCCCACCCTCCAGACCCTCCGACACTGCCAAACAAGAAAAAACAAATAAGAAATAGCACATACGGGACTTGAATAACTTGAGGGAAATTTAACAGGAAGGGCTGAAAGTAGTGTTAGTGTGGAAATGAAAATAGAGGAATGGAGAGGTTAAAAAGTAATTGTTATCACTTTTACTGCTTAAGTACATTAGGTAGGTGCTGTATACATAACTACACGTCTCTGTGCTTCAACACTACGTACACACACACACACACACACACACACACACACACACACACACAAAGTTTCTTTCTCCCTCTATCTATCTATCTCAAACACACACACACACACACACACACACACAAGGTTTCATTCTCTCTCTCTCTCTTTCTCTCTCTCTCTCTCTCTTTCACGCACACACACACACACACACACACACACACACACACACACACACACACTCAGCCATCCCCCCATCGTTAGCGAGGAAATATTTGACTCTCTTGAAGCACCGTGTTAGTTTACCCCTCCATTGATAGATAAATAGATAGATAGATAGATAGACAGAAAGACAGACACAGATAGACAGATATAGATACATACATACATAGACAGAACGTCTGTGTATATGTATGTGTTCTAATGTATCTCTAAATGTATCCAAATATGCGTCAATAATACACCATGCATCCTTACTTCCTCTAGACCAGTAATTTTTAACCCAGAGGGAATTACAGCCAAAGGGGTAATAATTTTGCCTTTTCGAGGGGGTGATGTGGATAAAACATTGCTCAGCGGTTTTTCTTTCTTCTTCCTTTGTTTTGTTTTGTTTAAGACAGGATACGGGATTATCATTTGCAGGATCTGTGTACTTTCTGGAGGTAGCTTCGTAAACCTCAGTGTGTTGCTCCTAACGTTTGGCCATGTTGAGAGGATGAAGAGTGAGAGACTGACGAGGAGAGTGTATGTGAGTAAGGTGGAGGGAGGGAGAGGGAGGCCTAGGATGAGATGGAGGGATGGAGTGGAGGGCTATATGAGAGAAGGGGGTGTGAGCTGGGAGCAGGGCAGTGAAATGGCGTTGGACAGGGCGACATGGAGGCGATTTGTTTGTGGCCACCCCTTTCGGGATTAAGGCGTCTGGCAATAGATAGAGAGATAGTGTAGTAACAGCCTACCTTGGTGTGGCAAAGAGTGACAGCATAAAAACGTTAAAAAAAAAAAATCATCTTCATAAACCCTTCAGAACGACTACGAATACAGGGTGGGACGGAAATAGCGCCTGATTGGACACTCACCTGGCTGGCATGGCTCGGTCTGCTGGTGTGGGCGTGAAAGGGGGAGTAGGAGGTGAATAAATGTGATGCAGGATAGACACTGATAATGCTGTGGTGTTTGGTGTGGTTGTTGTGGTGATGGTGGTGTCTTGGTGTGGTAGTTGTGGTGTGGTTGTTGTGGTGGTGGTGTTTGGTGTGGTTGTTGTGGTGGTGGTGTTTGGTGTGGTTGTTGTGGTGGTGGTGTTTGGTGTGGTTGTTGTGGTGGTGGTGTTTGGTGTGGTTGTTGTGGTGGTGGTGTTTGGTGTGGTAGTTGTGGTGTTGTGGTGGTGGTGTTTGGTGTGGTTGTTGTGGTGGTGGTGTTTGGTGTGGTTGTTGTGGTGATGGTGGTGTTTTGGTGTGGTTGTTGTGGTGATGGTGGTGTTTTGGTGTGGTAGTTGTGGTGATGTTCTGGTGTGGTGCTGGTGTGTTGGTGTGATGGTAGGTGTTGTTGTGGTGCTGGTGTGTTGGTGTGATGGTAGGCTGTTGTTGTGGTGTTGTAGTGGTGGTGTTTTGGTGTGGTAGTTGTGGTGGTGTTTGGTGTGGTAGTTGTGGTGCTGGTGTGTTGGTGTGATGGTAGGTGTTGTTGTGGTGCTGGTGTGTTGGTGTGATGGTAGGTGTTGTTGTGGTGCTGGTGTGTTGGTGTGATGGTAGGTGTTGTTGTGGTGCTGGTGTGTTGGTGTGATGGTAGGTGTTGTTGTGGTGCTGGTGTGTTGGTGTGATGGTAGGCTGTTGTTGTGGTGCTGGTGTGTTGGTGTGATGGTAGGCTCTTGTTGTGGTGCTGGTGTGTTGGTGTGATGGTAGGCTGTTGTTGCTGGTGCTGTAATGCTTTGATCTATTTATACCGTCGTGTATATATTTAAAAGGCAAAACAAGGAGGACAATAAGCTGGGTTGTTTTTGTTGATCAGCCGCTGTGTGTCTGGCTCAACAGATCACCAGAGTCAGGCTTCCAATTCCACCCCCCCCCCCTCCGGGAACCCATGTGCCCGGGGAAGAGTGTGGAGGGTTTGTTCCTTGGTGGACGCTACATATGCGCCTACACCCAGTTAACAGGGGCACAATAGCAGGCTACCACATCACCCCGTTATTTGGCTACCACATCACCCCGTTATATGGCTACCACATCACCCCGTTATTTGGTTATATGGTTACCACCCAGCGCTGTCAACGGGTTCCTGACTTATAGGAAACCATTTACCTTGTCACTCAGTGCAGAGTCACCTGAAGTGGAAATGAGTAATTTATTTGCCAAGAGGGATGATAAAGAGGCTGAGTCTGTAAAACTTTCCGTCTTAAAAAAATAAATAAATAAATATAAAACAATTCCAAGATCCGTTCACTTCGAGATGCCTGGATAAATTGCATGTAAATGAGTGGAGGTCATAGGCAGTGGGAAATATATGGTTTAAAGATTTTAAAGATGACTAGCTGCTGCATGAGAGAGAGGGGAGAGAGAGAGAGAGAGAGAGAGAGAGAGAGAGAGAGAGAGAGAGAGAGAGAGAGATGAAGATATTGGGAAGAGAGCTTGAGCTAATAACATCCTGGGGAATACAGAGGGAGAGAGAGAAGGAGAGATGAAGATATTGGGAAGAGAGTTTAAGGTAATAACATCCTGTGGAATACAGAGAGAGAGAGAGAGATGAAGATATTGGGAAGAGAGCTTGAGCTAATAACATCCTGGGGAATACAGAGAGAGAGAGAGGAAATACAGATAAGAGGCGGTTCGTTGACCTATGAAGAGATAAGCTGCTGAAAAAAAAGTACTCAAATTCTACTAAGATCGAACCAACGTGTACGAGAAAAAAAATAGCAATTTAGCAATGAGGAAAGCTCTCTCCCACCCACCACACCATCCGATTAAACAGGCAGGAAAAACATAGACAAAAATATCAAGCGCTTCAGAAAGAATAAGCCTGGAAATTTTATAGGACACAGAACAGGAACAACTATGAGCTAAATAAATAATGTTATATCACTTCTACACATCAATGAAGGAAAAACATACACAAGCGCCCAGTCTTCTCCCTCTGTCTGCATTTCCTACTTTCTATGACCTCCAGTCTTTCAAACGTAGTGTGCCCAGGCATCTCTAAATGAACGGATCTTGAATTTAGCTCTCTCTCTTTTTTTTTTTTTTTTTACTCGGAAGGAACGGTTTGTGGGCTCCTGGCCTTTGGTTCCTTCCTCCTTGCATTAAAAAAAAAACCTACACGCCTCCCACTCATCAATATAACCTCAAAATGGAAATAAAACAGGTTAATTCAGCTTATAGACTCCAAGTATCTGTCTACCCGAACTTCAAATGTATCAATACTTTTTGCACTACCTACTGCTGCTGGTAGACTATTCCATTGGTCCACTATGCGAAAATTAAGATAGTTTTTCCTATATCAGTGTTGCATAGCTTGGTTCTGAGATTCATTCCATTATTTTCTATTCTGTATCACCCTGTACGTCAAACACATAATCACATCGAACAACGTCAGGTTTGTTAAGAATTGTAGTCACTTGTATTAGATCTCCTCTGAATCGTCACTTTTTTTTTTCCTTTTTTTTTAGAGAGAGAGAGAGAGAGAGAGAGAGAGAGAGAGAGAAACAGACTTAGTTTTTTGTCACTCTTCGTAAGGTAATGTTCGCAGCGATGGAACCGATTTTCGTGGCTCTGTGCTGTATTCTTTCAAGCTTATCTTCCTTCATAATGAGATTCGGGGACCATTGCTGCACACAGCATCCTAGGTGAGGTCTAAGTAATGACGTATAAAGCTTAGAGATTACATTAGGTGTTTGATGCTCGAAATTCCTTGCGATACAACCGAGCATCTTGTTTGCCTTGTTACCGGCTGCTATTCGCTGTTTGGAGATTTTGAGGTCGTTGCTGATAATAACTCCAAAGTCCTTCTGGTCTTTACGCCTGTCAGTGGGGTGGTAAACATGCGATATTTATATTTAATGTTTTTGTCGCCATAGTGCATATCCTTACATTTATCTACATTACATTTCATCTGCCATTTTTCACCCCGATTTATTAACTTCTCCAGGTCACGTTGTATTGATTTACAGTCTCCTTTCGTAATTACCTTGCCTCCAGTTTTCGTGTCATCTGCAAATTTCGCTGCCTTAGAAGTGAGTCCATTTCCTTGATCTATCTATCTATCTATCTACCGCCAGATGCCATAATCCCGCAAGGGGTGGCCATTTGACTTTGAGTTATTTGTTTCATGGGGAGGGGCACTAATCCTCCACCAACCCACTTGTTGACACGTAGGGAGCACGTATAGTTTGGTTTTATGGTTACCACCGAGCGTTGTAAATGGTTTCTTGGCTTACACGAAACCATTTGGCTTGTCACTCAATGCAAAGTCACCCGGAAAGGAAAGAAAAGCAATAAGAAGTGACAGGAAAGATGGGAGAAATAGGAAGAGAGGAGGACAGGCACAGAAAAAGATTGATAAAGGTGAAGGAAGAAGTAGGCAGATCACTGATGGAAAGAAAACGGGTCCTAGAAATGACTCATGAGGAACTCCGCTTGTCATTTCCCGCCTCTCTGATGATTCGCCAATTATCACGACGCGTTAATTGCGATTCGTTAACTAATCGCCAATCCAGGAACGTAATTTGAGAGAGGTTTGCCTGTTTTTCTGGTGGTCATAGATGGGGAACCTAATCACTCTCTGGAAATCGAGGTAGTTGACATCAGATGGCATTTTTGCGTTAGTTATCGTTAAATTTGTGTTAAAAAATGGAGGCAAATTTGTCAGATTATTTTGATTTAGGAATATGGTAATACGGTAATATTATGAGAGAGAGAGAGAGAGAGAGAGAGAGAGAGAGAGAGAGAGAGAGAGAGAGAGAGAGAGAGAGACTGTATTTACCCATTACATAACATAATCAGTGAGACAAATATAGACTAGGACACACCTGTAGGCTGTTGTTGTCACATGTGTTTGTCTGCGTGTTTTTTCCTGCGTTTCTGGTTGACTATCTCTCTATCTATCTCTCTGTCTATCTATCTCCTTACCTTAATCTTGTTTTTTCATCCAACTACCTGTCTGACACATACATAGGTACATACACACATACATACATACACACATACATACATACATACACACATACATACATACACACATACATACATACACATATACATACATACATACATATATACATACATACATACATATCCGTCCGATCTACCTACCTACCTAACCTACTTACCTACCTACCTACCAGCCTGTCTACTTACCCTTCTACCTGTTTGTCTATCCAAGCTACCTACAAGTACCTACCTACCAACCTACTTACCTACAACCTCTCTACCTACCTACCTATTTTCTGTGTTCATCTACTGACGTATTAGAGAGAGAGAGAGAGAGAGAGAGAGAGAGAGAGAGAGAGAGAGAGAGAGAGAGAGAGAGAGAGAGAGAGAATTATGTTTATTAACGTACACGGTAATTTTTTCCGAGAGAGAGAGAGAGAGAGAGAGAGAGAGAGAGAGAGAGAGAATTATAATACTGAAAAGATGGACAGTCTTCAGTAACGTACATTCCTTATAAACCGCTAAATTGAAGCATAATATTTACCATTAAGTACGTGATATTATGCCAAATCTTTTTTCACAACATATTTCTCTATTTCAAACGCGATTCGTGTTGATATTACCAAAATCATCAATGTCGATATTTTGAACACCCTCGTAAATCAAAATTCAAAGGTGGCCAACCGCAGTAACGGCCGAATTGCAGCATCAGAAGTGCTATACCGTTTTCACTCTATCTTGGCCTAAAATTGCCATCTCTCCATCTTGAATGCTGAGTTGTAGGCACAGATTCACACTAGAATAAGATGCTAGTCACGAAGTAGTGCCGTGGAAAGGATGTAGAGCCGTAGCATTGCCTCTCACTGCCACTAAGCTACGTGAATTAAGCTGCAAAACGACGCAAATCTGGACCAAGTTAAGGTGAAAGAAGCATAGAGTCGCTCGAGTCACAAAACTATAAATAAAAAAAAATCGACGAAAAAACAGAAAATCTCGTTAAAGTTTCATATATATAACCAAAATATGGCTTCGTTTAATATCACAGGACCTCAGAATTAGCTGCTATGTATATAAAAACGCTTTTCTTAAACGCCACTGGCTGATTTATGGCGTGTTGCGGGGGCGGGTCACTCAGCGTTGTATATCCTGCATCGTTTATTCATTTCCTTCTCCAACAACCTTACTAAGCAACGGGGCTACGTGGAGTCTGGTGCCCCTATTAACTGGGTGAAGCTGCAAATGCGGCGTCCATCCGGGAACCAAACCTCCACACCCTTGTCCTCGCCGCAAGGAAGCATTAGTTCACTGCAGGGGATGGCCCAGAAGGGGAGGATGATTGTTTGTGGTGGATGGGTCTGCTCAGCCACACAGACCAGGGGTTAGTCAACAAGAACTGCAACACCCACGCCCACACCAGCAGGGTGAGCCGTCCCCGCAACACATATGATATTCCCAGGTGAGTTTCTAGTGGAGCTCTAGTGTATGTGTTTCTGGATATTCAACAAAGACGGCGGGATCCCCAGGCCAGAGGGTATATAAGGCGGGACCTCGAGGGTTTTCCATCAGTGTCCAGGAAGACGTTGAAGAGGTAGGTTATCTCGTTTTTAAGAGCTTGTGTCCCTTAAGTTGTATCAATGATAACTGAAGGAGGAGGTGATGACTGGACAAAACAATGGCTTGGGGAACTGATCTTGTCTGTTGCAAGGAAGAGTCTGAAGAACTGAGTTTCGATGACGTGCTTGTCACTGGCCTTCCATGCGATGCCATCAATTTGCCGTACCGTAATTATGTAAGCCTCGTAAAGGCTGTCCCTGACCTGCCACAACAGACTGGGTTGCTATTAACGTCAAGGCTGAGGCTGCCATCAGCTGGTGGTACAGTAATGATGTCCGTCCCGTGATGCTGACATTAATAACAACCATCTGTTATGTTGTTTGTGGACTACCGGAGATTTTGACCCAGGCTGCTGGTCTGTTTATATATCTATGTTTATCCATCTATATATGTATACATATATATATATATATATATATATATATATATATATATATATATATATATATATATATGAGAGAGAGAGAATCAAAGAACATGACATTATGGCTGGAAAACTGCACACCTTTAAATAACATCAAAGTAATTCAGTTCCCGTGACATGTAATGAAGCAGGTAATTTGGCTTGAGTTATCCCTGGCAACGCTGCTCTGTTTTCTGTCCGTTTTCATCAGGTGGAAATTAAATGAAGTTGGGGTTACTGATGCGATGATCGGATTGTGTGTGTGTGTGTGTGTGTGTGTGTGTGTGTGTGTGTGTGTGTGTGTGTGTGTGTGAGAGAGAGAGAGAGAGAGATTGTTATGGATTAAAATGTGTGTGTGTGTGTGTGTGTGTGTGTGTGTGTGTGTGTGTGTGTGTGTGTGTGTGTGTGTGTGTGTGTGAATATTTAATGTTCTCATGGTCAGAAAGATGTAACAACCATTAACTAGAGGCCAAAGAGGGGCATCACACCAGCAAGGAGCCAACACACATCTAACGCGACTCGGAATATGACCTTGACCTTGACCTACTTTCACCAATTACGAACTCGAAGGAGACTTTCATCCCTACTAGACACCTGTAAAATTTTGTGATAGCATCTTGAGCGGTTGCGAAGTTACCGTTCTCACACACACACACACACACACACACACACACACACACACATTGAAAACAACTACAAAAATCTGGTTCCCTCTCTATTACCAGCTGCTTTAATCCCTTGAGGGGTGGCCACAAACAGATCTCCGCCTGTCCTCTGCCATGTTGCTGTCCTCCCTCCAATTCACACGTCCCTCTCTCATATACCCCTCCACTCCATCCGTCCATCTCATCTTCGGTCTCCCCTTCCTCCTAACTCACATGCTCTCCTAGTCAGTCTCTCACCCCTCTGTCATATACATATCTCCTCTCCATCCTGCCATCTCATCCTCGGTCTCCCCCTCCTCACTCACATACACCCTCCATAGTCAGTGTCATATTTCATCCCCTCCATCCCATCCCTTCATCTGCCATCCTCCTCACTCACTCTCCTAGTCAGTCTCTCAGCTAATCTTGCCTTCCTCCCCCTCCAGTGAGTGGTCAAGATGTCTGCCCTAAACCAGACAGAAAAAAACCTCCTCTATCTATTTGAGAAGCCCTATGAACCCCTCGATAGACCCAGAGGCGTGGATGAGGCTGGCTGTGATATCGCCACCCCGGTAAGTACTGAGAGAGAGAGAGAGAGAGAGAGAGAGAGAGAGAGAGAGAGAGAGAGAGAGATTGATAAGAATAAATACCGGTACATAAATTTAACAGTTAGAGAGAGAGAGAGAGAGGTAAAATACTTAAAATTCCCGTTCCTCCTCCTGCTCGTCCTCCAGGTGTTTCTCTCCAGCCACTCTGGACCTGGAGTAGAGACGTGTGTAAGTGTTCTCAAGCGGACAGACGCAGTCCTAGCCAATTTAGGGGCGGCCTTGACAGTGCCGAAGGGAAAGCCATTCTCCTTCTTCCTGAGGCCACATCGAAGGGCCGCCAAGGACCTGTGCGACGTGTTCATGGGTAAGTACACACACACACACACACACACACACACAAATGGTAAGATATATAAACACTCCATTAGCAAACGTTTTTTAGAAGAGACCCCTGGAATGTTCTTTATGGAGAGAGAGAGAGAGAGAGAGAGAGAGAGAGAGAGAGAGAGACCACAGTTTGTCTTCTAGTTGTGTAAAACTTATAGCAGTCCCTTAATGGTGGATAGGAAATTTCAACACTCCCAGTAGTAATGATCCATGGACCCAGGAACTGTGGAATGTGTCACCGCAGAACCAAAAAAATATACCCAGAAAAGTATTTTGGTCGTTTGAGAGAGAGAGAGAGAGAGAGAGAGGAGGTGTGTGTGGGGGGTGCTTTTTCTTTTGTGTGTTCTTACCTAATTGTTCTTACCTAATTGTATCTTCACAGGAATGAGTCAAGCTCGTACTGTCCCGTGTCTTAAACCATATTTATCGTACATATCCTTAAATTTGTGAATTGTTTTGGCACACACTATTTCATTCGGTAGTGCATTCCATTGATCAATTGCTCTGTTTGGGAAACTGAATTTCCTTACGTCTTTATCACCTCTCTTCTTATGCAGTTTTTTGCAGTGTCCTCTTGCTGATGCTTCTCCATATGTTAAGTAATCATTTATGTCTATTTTCTCCTTTCCTGATATGCACTTATATAGCATTATCATGTAACCTCTTTTCCTTCTCTCCTGTAGTGTTGGTAGATTCAGTTTATTTAGTCTTTCTTCGTAGCTTAGCTCCCTTAAGCTTGGTATCCATCTTGTAGCGGCCCTTTGAACTTTTTCAATCTTGTCTATATGCTTTTTGAGATGAGGACTCCAGACTATTGATGCATATTCCAGGGTTGGTCTAATGAATGATGTTATTATCCTTCTTAGCATGTCTTCATTTATGTATGTGAATGCTATTCTCATATTTGCAAGCAGTGTATACATGTTCCGTTCCTTCTCGCTGATGTGGTCAGCCGGAGATAGTCTGTTATTGATAATCACACCTAGGTCTTTCTCTCTTTCTGATGTGTATAGGATTTTATTTCCTAACTTATAATCCCAATCAGGTCTTTTTCCACTTTTACCAAACTTGATTACATGACACTTGTCCACATTGAATTCCATTTGCCATGTACTACTCCATTCATGAAGTTTATTTAATTCTTCTTGTAGCTCCCTACAATAGTCTGTGCTAGTAATTCTCCTTTGTATTTTTGCATCATCTGCAAACATATTCAGATAGCTCTCATTTCCAGTGTTACTGTTAATATCATTTATGTACACTAAAAACATGATTGGTGCCAGCACCGAACCCTGTGGTACTCCACTAGTCACTTCTTTCCGTGATGAGTAGTTTCCTCTTAGTACTGTTCTCATTTCTCTTTTTATGAGAATGTCTTGCATCCAACAAAACAGTTTGCCTCGAATTCCTCCTTGATGGTACAGCTTCCATAAAAGTCTTTGGTGTGGTACTGTGTCAAAAGCTTTCTTGAAATCTAAATAGATACTGTCCACCCATCCTTCCCTTTCCTGTATTGTGTTTGTTACTCTGTCATAGTAGCTCAACAGATTAGTAACACATGATTTTCCTTTTCTGAAACCAAACTGTCTTTCTGTTATCATACTGTGTTCTTCTAGATGATTTACCCAAGCTTTTCTTATAAGTTTTTCTAATACCTTGCTTACAACACTGGTCAGTGATACTGGTCGGTAGTTGAGAGGATTTTGTCTATTTCCTTTCTTGAAAAAGGGGACTATATTTGCTTTTTTCCAAATATCAGGTAGTTTCCCTTGACTCAAGGATTTCTTGAAAATTAAAAATAATGGTTTACTTAACTCCTTTGCACATTCTCGTAGTACCCAACATGAAATTTCATCAGGACCACTTGCTTTTCCTCTGTCTAATCTACGTAACTCCTCCTGTATTACTTTTTCTGCTATTTGTATATCTGGTAGTATGTGTGGACATGCGTGTTCCACATAGTCCCTCTCAAAAATTTTTTCTTCTGTAAAAACTAATTGGAAATTCTAATTTAGTGCTTCACAAATATCTTTCTCTTGTGTATAAGTGATTCCCTCGTCCGTAATGGATTGTGTGTGTGTGTGTGTGTGTGTGTGTGTGTGTGTGTGTGTGTGTGTGTGTGTGTGTGTGTGTGTGTGTGTGTGTGTGTGTGTGTGTGTCACCCTAACCAAACCTCTTACCCTATTCTTTTCCATCCAATCAACCTAATTCAACTTCCAAATCTTTCTCGATCAATCTTCATCGTGACCTACCCTGACCTTGCCCATCTCTCCATAATCTCTCTGCCGACCTCTGACCTATCCTGACCTCCCCAGAGACCAAAGAGCCAGAGGACCTGATCCAAGTGGCCGCCAGTGTACGTGATAAGGTCAATGAGGGTCTCTTTGCGTACGCTCTGGCATTTACCATCATTAGAAAGCCCGTAAGTCGAGTTATTACTACTGCTACTACTATTACTACTCATACTACTACTACTAATGTTACTACTACTACTACTCGTATTTTTACTATTATTATTATTATTATAGCCATTCGGATATAGTGAGTGTGGTTTATATGCCTTTTCATGCTGAGAATAAGGAAACCAAACACTTCGAGTTCCCCAAGTGGTTCTCTCTCTCTCTCTCTCTGAATTTAACGACCTAACCACCTCAAATTTAACGACCTAACCACCTCAAATCTCTCCCAACGATCTCTAACTACCTTTAACGACCTCTACCTACCTCTAACGACCTCTAACGATCTCTAACGACCCCTAACTACCTTTAACCTCTAACGACCCCTAAATACCTCTAACTTCCTCTAACCACCTCAAATCTCTCCTGACGACCTCTAACGACCCCCAGGAACTACGACAGATGCGCCTCCCTGCCGTAATTGAGACGTTCCCAGGCTGGTTCGTACCTCAAGAG
The DNA here is from genome assembly GCF_032717465.1 of Coenobita brevimanus. Classification (NCBI taxonomy): domain Eukaryota; kingdom Metazoa; phylum Arthropoda; class Malacostraca; order Decapoda; family Coenobitidae; genus Coenobita; species Coenobita brevimanus. Next base: position 2,267,567 of record NC_136957.1, read on the forward strand.
GAGTTGACCCACGCACTGGTGAAGGCCAACAAGGAGAACCGACAACAGGTGAGACGCACGCACACGCACGCACGCAAGCACACACACACACACACACACACACACACACACACACACACACACACACACAACGTTCTCGCTTGCCAATTGGTGGACGGGAGTTCGCGCCTCATTCAGGTTGCGAAAAGTTTCACTGACGAAGTGGGTGGTTACTGTCCCCCTTGAGCAAGGGGATGGGTGTGTGGGTGTGTGAGGGTCACAGCCTTGCCCTTAGATCGGACTATATGAGCTCTCAGCTCCCTTCCGGGAGGGTAAAAGCTGACGATCACGACCATCAAGTGATCCTGACCGACCCGGTGAATTACACACACACACACACACAGAACCAATATAAACACATACAGACGCACAAACACAAAACCAGTATAAACACACACACACACACACACACACACACACACACACACACACACACACACACACACACACACAAATAAAAATAAATAAAACCCTATACACAACAGAAAGAGAGAAGGACCTAGGTGTGATTACACTGCTTGCAAATATGAGAATAGCATTCACATACATAAATGAAGACATGCTAAGAAGGATAATAACATCATTCATTAGACCAACCCTGGAGTATGCATCAGTAGTCTGGAGTCCTCATCTCAGAACACACATAGACAAGATTGAGAAAGTTCAAAGGGCCGCTACAAGATGGATACCAAGCTTAAGGGACCTAAGCTACGAAGAAAGACTAAATAAACTGAATCTACCAACACTACAGGAGAGAAGGAAAAGAGGTGACATGATAATGCTATATAAGTGCATATCAGGGAAGGAGAAAATAGACATAAATGATTACTTAACATATGGGGAAGCATCAGCAAGAGAACACTGCAAAAAACTGCATAAGAAGAGAGGTGATAAAGACGTAAGGAAATTCAGTTTCCCAAACAGAGCAATTGATCAGTGGAATGCACTACCGAATGAAATAGTGTGTGCCAAAACAATTCACAAATTTAAGGATATGTACGATAAATATGGTTTAAGACACGGGACAGTACGAGCTTGACTCATTCCTGTAAAGATACAATTAGGTAAGAGCACACACACACACACACACACACACACACACACACACACACACACACACACACACACACACACACACACACACACACACAAATATACCATAAACACACACAAACAGAGAGAGAGAGAGAGAGAGAGAGAGAGAGAGAGAGAGAGAGAGAGAGAGAGTTTTTTAATATGCAATACTGATTAAAAACGAGATGTATATATTTTTTGAGAAAGGCTGAGCGAATGCGACAGATAGATGGATAGACAGACAGACAGATAGATAGATAGTGATAGACAGACAAACGGATATATATACATGAATAGATAGATGGATAGACAGAGACATAGATAGATAGACAGATAGTGATAGATCGACAAATGGATATATATACCTAAATAGAGATAGATGGATAGACAGATAGACAGATAGATAGATAGTGATAGACAAATGGATATATATACCTAAATAGATAGATGGATAGATAGATAGATAGATACTAAGAGACAGGAACTGATAGATAATTATGGATGATATATGGATAGACAGACGGATAGATAGATAGATAGATACATACATACATAAACTGATTGGTTGATTGTCAGACTGATAGATACAGATGAATAACTATGTACCAGCAGACAGATAGATAAATAGACAGATAGATAGATAGACATAAAGATTCTGATAGATAGACAGATAGACAGATAAATAGATGCTGATAGACAGACAAAGTGCTGGGTGTACTGATTAGTCAACTAGAGGAATAGATAGATAGATAGATAGATAGACAGACAGGCAAATGATAGATAAACAGATATCGGTAGATGGATAGGTATATGATAAGTAGATAGACAAATAGACGTATAAAAAAAGAGACACGGATAGAAAGATAGATAGATAGATAGATAG
>NC_136957.1:2274562-2279562 GCF_032717465.1 Coenobita brevimanus
CACACTGTTTCGTTATTTATCTTCAGGAAATTGCTATCAGTGTCTGCAACAACATATCTCCCACACCATACTCACACGCCACCTCTCATATTTCACTGTTGTATTTTTGCCGGACCCTCCCACGGGCCAGGCCTAGAAACGCCTGTCACTGAGTTACTGAACAGTGAACATTTTAAATATAAGGAAGGTAGACACATGGCCCCACCTCTCCAGATCAGCAGATTTCCGTTCTGTATATCATTTTTGCACTATACATTATTTGATTTTTCCAGGACGGGTATTCTTTATTTTCCTTATGGTTTTACTCTAGTCTAACCTAACCTAACGTACCTTAACAGATTAATCTAAATAACAGACTCGCCTAACCTGATACTAAGAAAACAAAGCTAACCTAACAAACTTCCCTGGATAGAAAAAAAAAATATTGCAAAAATGGCTTACAGAAGTGTCTTGTTTCTCTCTCTCTCTCTCTCTCTCTCTCTCTCTCTCTCTCTCTCTCTCTCTCTCTCTCTTTTATCGCCCTTTACAACCTCCAAGAGCGTCTATATATCCTCACACTACTACTACTACTACTATTACTACTACTACTACTCAAACAGCGTGAGGGTAAGCCTGTGCACCTGAGGGATGATGTGGCGTCGGGCAAGCGGGGCATAGACATCATAGGAGACGCCATAGAAGCCGACCCGGAATTGAGCGTCAACTTCCCGTACTACGGTGACCTCCACAACACGGGTCACGTCCTCATCGCCTTCTCCCACGACCCGGATTATGCCCATAAGGTCAGGCGAGGTCACACTGGATTGGGGTGGATTACTTTAGGCTAGGTTGGGTCGCGGTGGGTTGGATTAAGCTGGGTGAGAGTGGTTTCAAGTCGTTAGGTTAGAATGGGTCAGTTTGCTTGAGGTTAGGTCACTCTGGGATGGGATTACACAGGTCAAAGTGGGTCAGGGTAGGTCAGATTGGGTTAAAATTCGCTAGATTTGGTTGTTAGGCTATATTAGGTAAGATTAAGTTTGACCTGAGATTGGGTCATGTTAGGTTTACTTAGCTTTGTATTAGGTCAGGATTAGTGGATTAGACTGGGTTAGGTGGGGTTAGGTTACAATGGACTGGCTTAGATCAAGTTAGGATTTTGAATATATATCTCATTCTATCTCTCTCACTCTACCAGACCCCTTTCTCACTTTCATTCTCTCTCACTTTACCATACTACTTTCTCACTCTCTCTCACTCTACCAAACCCCTTTCTCACTTTCATTCTAACTCACTTTACCAAACCCCATTCTCTCTCTCTATCTCACTTTACCAAACCCCTTTCTTACTCTCTATCTCACTTTACCAAACCCCTTTCTTACTCTCTATCTCACTTTACCAAACCCCTTTCTTACTCTCTATCTCACTTTACCAAACCCCTTTCTTACTCTCTATCTCACTCTACCAAACCCCTTTCTCACTTTCATTCTATCTCACGTTACCAAACCCCTTTCTTACTCTCTATCTCACTTTACCAAACCCCTTTCTCACTTTCATTCTATCTCACTTTACCAAACCCCTTTCTCACTCTCGCCCTGCCTCACTCTAACTGTCACTCTTTGTCTCACTCTCGCCCTGCCTCACTCTGACTGTCACTCTTTCCCCACCCTTCATTCTACCATAACCCTAAAACTCTATTCTCTTTCTCTCTCTCTCTCTCTCTCTCTCTCTCTCTCTGTTAAGGTGGCTATATGGAAGAGTTAAAGGATATACAGAAGGGTAAATTGAACACAGTGACCAAATCTCTCTCTCTCTCTCTCTCTCTCTCTCTCTAACACACACACACACACACTCTGCCTCTGCCGTCAGGAGGAGATGGGTGTAATGGGAGACACCGCTACGGCCATGAGGGATCCTGTATTCTATCGCTGGCATAAATTCGTGGACGACATGTTTCAAGAGTACAAGCTGACCCAACCCCCATACACGCTGGAAGATGTGAGTAACGGTGTTTGGATGGTGTGAGTAAGGTTAGAAGGAAGGGTAGCGCTGTTTGGATGATGTAAGGAAGTGTAGCGGTGGTTGGATGAGGTGTAGAGGTGTTTGGATGATGTGTAGCGGTGTTTGGATGGTGTGTAGCGGTGTTTGGATGATGTGAGTAAGATTAGAAGGAAGGGTAGCGCTGTTTGGATGATGTAAGGAAGTGTAGCGGTGGTTGGATGAGGTGTAGCGGTGTTTGGATGATGTGAGTATGATTAGAAGGAAGTGTAACGGCTTTTGGATGATGTAAGGAAGTGTAGCGGTGTTTGGATGATGTGTAGTGGTGTTTGGATGATGTGAGTAAGATTAGAAGGAAGTGTAGCGGTGTTTGGATGAGGTGTAGAGGTGTTTGGATGAGGTGTAGAGGTGTTTGGATGAGGTATAGAGGTGTTTGGATGATGTGTAGCGGTGTTTGGATGGTGTGTAGTGGTGTTTGGATGATGTGAGTATGATTAGAAGGAAGTGTAGCGGAGTTTGGATGACGTAAGGAAGTGTAGCGGTGTTTGGATGATGTGTAGCGGTGTTTGGATGAGGTGTAGGGGTTTGGATGAGGTGTAGCGGTGCTTTAGATGATGTGTAACGGTGTTTGGATGATGTGTAGCGGTGTTTAGATGATGTGTAGCGGTGTTTGGATGATGTGTAGCGGTGTTTGGATGATGTGCAGCGGTGTTTTTTTTTTTTATATGCGAGGAAGAAGGAACCAAAGGCCATGAGCCCGCAGTAACAGTTCCCTCCAAGAGAAAAACAAAATACAAGAGAGAGCCAAATTCAAGATCCGATCATTTTGAGATGACTGGACATACTGCGTTTGAAAGACTGGAGATCATAGGCAGCAGGAAATACAGATAGAGGGAGACAGTTCCAGAGCTGACCTGTTGCATAAATGAAAGACTGGGAGTAACGGTTAACTCTTGCATTAGAGAGTTGGACAGAAAATGGATGAGAGTTTGCTGCCAGACGGGTGCTACGCGCCCGTCGTAGAGGTGGAGGAATGCAAGCAGACAGTTCAGAGGAGCAGTGACTATTAAAGTAGCGATAGAAAAGAGATAAAGATGCAACAGTGCGGCGAAGAGACAGAGGTTGAAGGGAGTCAGTAAGAGGAGGAGAGTTAATGAGACGAAAAGCCATTGACTCCACCCTATTGAGAAGAGCTGTATGTGGGGAGCCTCCCCACACATGAGAGTTGTACTCCACACAGGGGCGGATAAAACCCCTGTATAGAGTCAACAATTGTGCAAGGGTAAAGAAAGAGTGGAGTCGGCTTAGCACACCCAATCTCTTGGAAGCAGATTTTACAAGAGATGTAATATGATCTTTCCAAGATAAGTCCCGAGTAAATGAAACCCCAAGCATGTTCAAGGATGATGCAGGATTAAGCTGAATATTATTAAACATTAATGGGTATACCTGTGGAAGATTTTGTCGGGTTGATAGGTGTAAGAACTGAGTCTTAGATGCATTAAAGACAACCATATTATTTTTACCCCAGTCAGAGATACGAGCCAAGTCAGACATTAGGTGTGCCATAGCCTCATCCCTTGTTTCTTGAAGTAACTGTTGAGATGGGCGTTGTGGGAACCGAATGGAAAGGTGAAGGGTGGAGTCATCAGCGTATGAGTGGATAGGGTTAGATGTACAGCTTAGAAGATCATTGATGAATAAAAGGAAGAGAGTTGGTGATAGGACAGAGCCCTGAGGAACACCACTGTTGATAGATCTAGGAGAAGAACGATGGCCGTCTACAACAGCAGCTATAGAACGACCAGAAAGGAAGCTAGCGATGAAGGCACAGATAGAAGGATAGAAACCGTAGGAGGGCAGTTTGGAAATTAAAGATTTATGCCAGACTCAATCGAAAGCCTTTGAGATGTCAAGTGCAATGGCAAAGCTTTCGCCAAAGTCCCGAAAGGAGGATGACCAGGAGTCTGAAAGGTAGGTGAGAAGATCGCCAGTGGAGCGTCCCTGACGGAACCCATACTGACGATCGGAAAGAAGGTTGTGATAGGAAAGATGCCTTAAAATTTTTCTATTAAGAATTGACTCGAAAACTTTTGAAATACGGGACGTTAAAGCAATTGGACGATAGTTGGAGGGTTGGGAGTGGTCACCCTTCTTTGGGACTGGCTGAATGAGAGCAAACTTCCAGCAAGAAGGAAAGGTACAAGTTGACAGACAAAGGCGAAAGAGTTTGCCTAGGCAGGGTGTAAGCACAGAAGCACAGTTCTTGAGAACAACAGGAGGGACCCCATCAGGCCCATATGCCTTGTTAGTACTGAGGCCAGTGATGGCAGAAAATACATCAACTGAAGAAATTTTAATGTCAGCCATGAGGAAGTCAGAGGGGAGAAGTGATGGAGGAACAGCACCGGAATCGTCTAAGGTGGAATTGGAGGAGAAAGTCTGTGCGAAGAGATCTGCTTTATCAGTAGAAGAAATAGCTACAGAACCATCAGAGTAGAAAAGAGGAGGGAAGGATGATGAGGTAAAGTTGTTAGAAAGATTTTTGGCAAGGTGCCAGAAGGAGCGGGAAGAATTCGAGTTGGAGAGTTGAGAGCAATTAGTATGGATGAAATTATTTTTAGTAGAGCGAATAACAGACTTAGCACGATTCCGGGCAGAAACGTAAAGATGATGTGATTCAGGGGTGGGTTGGCACCGGTACCTTTTGTAGGCCTTCTCCTTGTTGCGGACAGCATTAGAACAAGCGTGATTAAACCAAGGCTTTCTTGCGTTAGTCAAAGGATATGAGAAAGGAATGTAGCGGTGTTTGGATGATGTGTAGCGGTGTTTGGATGATGTGTAGCGGTGTTTGGATGTGTAGCGGTGTTTGGATGATGTGTAGCACAGACAGATACGATTCTTTCCATGATGTAATTTGCGACTGATTCACTTCTGCCTAAGTCGTAATTTATTTATTTATTTATTATTATTATTATTATTATTATTATATTGATACTGGTGATTATGAAGGTGATGATGATGAT
>NC_136957.1:2284562-2469562 GCF_032717465.1 Coenobita brevimanus
AATTACCATCCCCATCCTCTCCACATGCCCAAACCATCTCAGTCTACCTCTCCTCATCACACTAATACACTCCAGTCCCATCCTACCCCTCAACTCTTCCATCGTAAACCTAGCCCCCCCAGACCTTGCACGCAGGGACGCACTGCACATCCATCTAATCATTGTCATTTCTGTACCTCTGAGCCGGCGAATAACTTCCTCCTTCACTGCCCAGGTCTCACTACCATACAGCATTACACTCCTAACACATGCTGCATACAAAGACCCCTTATCACGTAGGAAGAGTCCTCTCAATGTCAGGAGAGGCAACAGCTCCCTGAACTTCTTCCAACCACTTCTCACCCTAGCCACAGAGCTAGCTCCAGCCCCACCTCCAGCACACAACATGTCTCCCAAATAACAAAACTCTTCCATGCATTCAAGAGACTCACCAGCAAGTTCAATCCTTTCACGCCTGACAATCTCCACCTGCTCTCCCCGACACGCCACACACATAAAATCAGCATTATCTCACAGTCTGCCTCTAATACCACTACATCTCTTGTGCACCCATTTATCATAAACACGGCACAAGATGGAATTACTTCCCATGCCATCGTGGCAAACTGCACATGGCCACTTTCCCTCGTCTTTGACAGTACCGCCACCAACCCTAGAAATCATCACTTTTGTTTTATCTGCATTTACCCTTAAGCCCTTGTGCCCCATACCATCTGTCTGCTTCCTAAATCTTTCCTCCGCCTCCGTTTCATTCTCTGCAATCAACATCAAATCATCAGCATACAATATCTCCCACGGGAGTCCGTTTCTTAAGTCATGTGAAAGGGCTTCAAGTACCATGATAAACAACATGGGACTCAAAACTGATCCCTGATGCACACCAACGTTCACGGAAAACGCACCACTTAAATCTCCATTCACTTTTACCTGGGTGCGAGCACCCACATACATGGCCATAACCACCCTAACCAGCCACTCCTCCAAGCCAAGCTTTCTCATTGCCCACTTCACCACCTCTCTAGGGACTCTGTCAAAGGCCTTTTCCAAATCAACAAAAACAAAATGCAAATCCCTCTTCTTCCCAATATATTTTTCCTGAATCTGTCGAACAATGAATATGGCATCAGTGGTCCCCCTACCTGGCATAAACCCAAACTGCATCTCATTAATATTCACTCTTTCTGTAATCATACCTTCTAGAACTCTCTCCATTACCTTCATTATCTGATCTAAAAGCTTTATATCTCTATAATTTCCTCTTTCCAGGGCATCACCCTTCCCTTTATACACATTTACAATTACACTCTTCAGCCAATCATCAGGGACAACACACTCATATATAATCATATTTATCAGGTCAATGGCTAACCTCACTCCTTTATCTCCTGAGGCCTTCAACATTTCAGCAGTCAACCCAGACACACCTGCTGCCTTCCCCACCTGCATCCTGCCTATTGCCTCACTCAGAGTAGCAGCGTAAATCAAAGGCCAAGGGCCAAACACTGGTTCTGCTGGCTCCAAATCTTCCCTGTCCCAGTCAAACTCCTCATTCAACAACCGGCTATAATTCTCTCTCCATGGATCTTTAATATCCTCACTGTTCACTACTACCCTTCCTTTATCATTCTTCACACACTGCTCACCTATGATATCCCGATTATCCCTCTACATCTGATTGGCACCTTAAATATATTTTTCTTTTCCCATGATTTAGGTTATCAAGTATAAGTCGCTGTGACTCAGACCTCGCCCTGTATACCTCTCTTCTAGCCCTACGCTTGGCAGCCAAATATTCCTCTTTGCTACCACCCTTCTTCCATTCCAGGAAAAGCCTTCTTTTCTCCTTAACTGCAGCTTCTACACCCTCATCCTACCACCAAGTTACTTTATGTCTTGGTGGTCCTCTTGTCCAACCGCATGTTACATCAGTAACTCTCAAGATATTGTTCTTGAGGGCTCTGTACTGTTCATTAACGCCTCTGTCTACAGCTCCCTGTTCAGCCACCACTCTCCTCAACTCGCTATAGAAGGCATCCCTTACTACTTGTTTTCCAGCTTCCATATTTTCCTCCTAGGTACATAAGTCCTCTTTTTCATCACTCGTTCTTTAAGCACCATATCACAAATCAATAGTTTGTGCTGCTGCACACACTCCTCACTTCCTATAACTTTAACATCCCTCACTAACCTCCTGTCAGCCCTCCTAACCAGAAAATAATCTATCTGACTGCTATTTCCCCCAGACTCATACGTAATTAACCTACTGTCTCTTTTCCTAAAATATGTGTTGCACATAATCATGTCCGTTGCCTCCCCAAACTCGAATATCCTTTCCCCTTCCGCATTCCTTATACCATACGCACATCCCCCATGCACTCCTTCATAACCTTGTGCTGCTTCACCTACATGACCATTTAAGTCCCCTCCCAAAATCACTATCTCATCATCCCGCATACCACCTCCTACACGTATTAAATCAACCCAAAATCTATCCTTCTCTACCTCATCGAAGCGTGACTGTGGAGCATATACCGATAGAATTGCAGTCATCATTACACACACACACACACACACATATATATATATATATATATATATATATATATATATATATATATATATATATATATATATATATATATATATATATGTGTGTGTGTGTGTGTGTGTGTGGGTGTGTGTGTGCGCGTGTGTGTGTGTGTGCGTGTGTGTGTGTGTGTGTGTGTGTGTGTGTGAGTGTGTGTGTGTGTGTGTGCGCGTGTGTGTGTGTGTGTGGTTGTGTGTGTGTGTGTGTGTGTGTGTGTGTGTGTGTGTGTGTGTGTGTGTGTGTGTGTGTTTAGTATATCTATCCCTACATCTAACGTGCTCTTGTCACCCTATCTATCTGTCTATCTATCTATCTACCACTCTAAGTCTTTCCCCGTCTATCCATCTACCTGTCTGTTTATCTATTTTATCTCTCTTCACGCCACTCAATCTCCCTCCAGTCCTAACGCCCCCTGCCTCAACCCCCACAGTGGAGCCTGGTTCAAACGACATCGTGCGTGCATCGAAGGAGTCCTCCGTCACCAGCCCCAGCGAGTTGACCTTCAGGGACATTGAAAAAGGGCAGCGAGGCACACCAGGTCAGTTTAGTGTGTGTGCGTGTGTGTGTGTTCACCTATGTTTGTCTGTCTGTTTGTCCACACGATATCTCCAAGAGTTCTCAGTGAATTTCAATGAAATTTTGTGGAAGGGTGAGCCATGGGCCAAGAAAGAATTGATTAAATTTTGTGGCAGATCCGCATCCGGATCCTATGTATTCTAGACAATATCTCCACGGATCCGGATCCGGATCCTTGTTAATGGCACTGGCGGAGGTATGGGCTCTCTGAGTGCTTTCTAGTTAAGACATGCATCTTGAAAATGTTCAGATTCTGTTTTATAATTCCAAATTCAACTACATGACTCTATAATTTCAAACTCACCCATATGGCTCTACAACTTAACACGGACCTGGAGCGGTGGCGTCTTCGTCGTGGGTCTACCCCCAGAGGCTGTCGAAGAGAAGAGGAGGACAGCATGGGGGCCAAACCACTGCAACCCCCCCCGGCCCCTCACGGGGCTCGAGTACCTGGTAGTGGCTTGTGTCGCCCGGGCAAGTACCACATCTCCCCACACAACAACACCGTTTTTTCTACACCGAGAAATGACTCCCCGGCTGTCATTTCTCGACGACTTCTTCTAGCCGGGGACATTGAGAGCAATCCAGGACCCACCAACAAATACATATGTCCAACATGCTCAAAACCTATCACGTCGAGCCGACAGACAAAGGGTTCAGTTCAGAGCAACTCCTGCAAGACCTGGACCCATTACACCTGCACAACACTTGCATCCAGGAAACATTACACAAACACCTGGACCTGCTCCTTATGCTCCTTCCCCCCACCCATCAACCCCCCTTCCAATCCTACTCCTACTTCCTTCACACCTCCACAGCCAAACCCACCGACCGTTCCCACACCATCCAGTTCCCCAACTCCTCCCATTCCAACCCATCCTAATCCACCTCAACCCTTACCTCCATCACAACCTCCTCCTACCCCTTCCCCTCCACCCACACCACCTCCTCCCCGTGCTGCAGCAGCCAACACACATCGCACACACAACATAAACATCCTTCAGTTAAAGATAGATGGCATAAACACCAAAATACATGAACTCACACAATTCATCAAACAACAGAACATACACATTGCCATCTTACAAGAAAAAACTACACAGAGCACAGAAAACACCGACATTTCATAACTTCACTACCATTCGACAAGACTGGGCCGAGGGTGGTGGCGGTGGACTCATCACCCTGGTACACAAATCCATCAATTTTGCAGATACCAGTGCACACACAAAGTCACTTCTTCCCCCACATGACACCACAACAGAAATACAATCAATTAAAATACGCACTGGTAACAAATCACACATAACAATCGCTAACACACACATTCCCCCCCAGTCGTCCCCCACAGTACCACACAATTATTCTCCACAGATACACCACATCACTAACATACCCAACATCATCCTGTGGTGATTTCAACGCAAGTCGTCGGCCTGGCATGTCAACAACCCTGACACAGACAGAGGGCTGGTACTACAATCCCAGACGGATCATCTTTTCATACTAAACAGTCTAGACCAACATACCCATATCCCACACCAAGCCCTCTTCCTCCCATCATCTCCAGACATTACCTTCTGCTCCCCAAACCTCGCCCCCATTACATCATGGAGAGTGGTCGAAACCCTAGGTTCTGATCACCTTCCAATCATCATCACTACCAAAACCAGAATCACCCCAGCTGCCCACAAACACACATACACTAATTATAAGAGAGCCAACTGGGAGGCCTTTGTAACTGAAACAGAACATTTCGAAACACTAAACAGGACACCCATCACAAACATCAACACCGCTGTGCACACTTTCAATACAATTATACAAAACGCAGACAAAAGACACATCCCTAGAGGCAACAGAAAGAGACACAACCCCAACTTCACACCAGAAATTCAAAGCCTCTTCAGACAACGGGACACACTGCGACATTCCCCAACACCCCATACACAAGACACCATACAACAAATACAAGAACTCAACACTCAGATAAACAATAAAATATCAGAACAGCAAACACTAAACTGGAAAAATTACCTCCAAACACTTGACCACAGAACAAACATCAGCAAACTCTACAAAACACTAAACAGCATCACACTTTCCAACAGCAACACCACACAATCACATGCTGCCATCGCAACAACAGACACCATACCCTCAATGAAACAACAAGCAAACACTCTCATCAATCACTTTTCACAAGTCAGCCATCTAAACCCCCATCCCGAAGACCGACGTATCATCAGACGTAAGAGACAGTTCCCCACAGACCCAGACTACGCACCTTTCACTTACAACCAGACGAAGCACATCATTAACAACCTCAAGCACTCATCTGCCTGTGGACCAGACAACATAAGCAACATTCACCTTGAACACCTAGGACCACAAGGCATACAAGCACTCACCAACATATCGGACTACAGTTACTCACACAACATAATACCCAACATCTGGAAGCATGGCAATATCATCACTATCCCTAAACCCAACAAAGACCCCACGTTACCCTCCTCACATCGCTCTATCACACTCCTCTGCATCCCCTCTAAAGTCACTGAACGACTGATACTACAAATAGTCACACCTCACATTCCCCTAGCCCAGTCACAACATGGCTTTAGGCCACTACACTCCACAAACACCCTTCTTACAGACCTTACACAGAGAGTTTTCAATGGCTTGAATTCAGCTAGGCCACCACACAGAACACTCCTAGTCACACTAGACATTAGCAAAGCTTTTGATGCCATCCCCCGCCACAACCTCACAAACAAAATACTCAACACAAACATGCACAATAACACAAAAAGATGGCTGGCAAACTACTTAGCAGGCAGATGTGCACACGTAACATTTGCCGGTCAGTCTTCTAACATCAGAAACTTCAAAAACGGCGTCTCCCAAGGATCTGTTTTGTCCCCTGCACTCTTTAATATATACTGTACATGCACGACGTACCCACACCCCACACACCACAGATACACATAGCTTCCTATGCAAATGATATAACACTTACATGTACGCACCAAAACGCAAACATAGCTGCACACATCATTCAACCTTACCTCAACACACTACAGGAATGTTTCACCACAAACAGGCTCAAAATAGCCCCAGCTAAATCTACAGTGACTCTTCTCACAAACTGGACAGCAGAACACAGTCACATCCCACACCTCACCATAAACAACACTCCCCTACCACCCACACACCCACACCCACCCACGCACACACACACACACACACACACACACACACACACACACACACACACACACACACACACACACACACACACACACACACACACACACACACACACACACACACACACACACAAAATCCTTGGTGTAACATACAATACATCAATGTCATTTAAACAACACATCACAAACATTAAAAATAAAATAACACCAAGACTCAGTGCTTTGAGGTCACTTGCCCATACAACATTCGGACACAACAAAGAAACCACCACCACAGTATACAAACAATACATATGTTCAGTGATGAATTATGCAAGCCCTGCCTGGGCTTCTAACCTCACCAAAACACACTACAACACTCTACAGACCATACAGAACAAGGCCCTAAAAATAATCACAGGCTGCAGAGCTACTACACCCACAGACCACCTATATCAAGAAACCAAAGTCCTCAAAGTCAAGGATCACCTAGACATGAGAGGCACCCAGTTTCTTGCTGCAGCCTCCACAAACCCACAACATCCACTACAGTACATGGCAGCACATCCACCCACACCAAGGAACATCAAAACAACACCCAGCACACGATACCATACACAAATACTGTCATCTCTCCTCCCTCGCCCACCTCAGACCAGCTTCCAGAAGCATATCCACACTCAGATCACTCGCTGCTCCATTCAGTCACTTAAAGACAACACACAGCTGCATGCACGGCGTCCTGACATCCACTCTTCTGAATCCTATCTTCCTCGTGAGGACAGGGTCCACCTGGCCAGGCTGAGATGTGGGCACCATTGAGCCCTCTTAAGCTACCAGAAGAGGCTGGATGACTCCGTCGCTGATGCCTGTCCAGGATGCAACACAGCACCCCATACTATTAAGCACATTATGGAAGACTGCATTGCACACAATCACCTACGACAACAACACAACATACACTCTTTGAGAGCTCTGTGGGAAAGCCCGGTCTCGGCCATGGCCTTACTAAGGGACTCGGGGCTGTTTGGCCAGACTGCCTAGGGAACAACTACTATTACTACTACAACTTAACCCCCTCCCGTCGCTTTTCAGGATCCCCGGACAAAGCTGAATTTGATTTCTGCCGGTGTGGGTGGCCGCAACACCTGCTGCTGCCGCGGGGGAAGCCAGGCGGGATGGCTTTCCAGCTGTTTGTTATGATCACTGACTTTGAGAAGGACAAGGTGGGTGTGAGGCTGGTTGGACAGTCTTCTCATACACCTTTTCAACCCTTCCACGCTGTCTCTCTGTCTGTCTTATCATCTGTCTATCTATCTATCTATCTATTGCCAGACGCCTTAATTCCGTATGGGGTGGCCACAAACCAATCGCCTTCACGTCGCGTCGTCCTGTTCTCTGCCATTTGCCTGCCCTCCCTCCAACTCACACTCCCCTTCTCTCATATATCTTTCCATTCCATCTCTCCATCTCATCCTTGATCTCCCCCTCTCCTCTTCCCTCCACCTCACTCACATACACTCTTCTAGTCAGTCTCTCACCCCTTCTGTCTCTAATATCACTTCACTCCATCCCTCGATCTCATCCTTGATCTCCCCCTCTCCTCTTCCCTCCACCTCACTCACATACACTCTTCTAGTCAGTCTCTCACCCCCTCTCTCTTATATCTCTCTCCACTCCATCCCTCCATCTCATCCTTGGTCTCCCCCTCCATCTGACTCTCATACACTCTTCTTGTCAGTCTCTCACCCCTGCTTTCCTATATCTCACCACTCCAACTACACAAACAGACCCCTTTCCTACCATCCAAAAAACATCTATAGTTTTTTTACACAAACTTGGTCCAAATTGTCGTCCTTTGTCAGCTTAGGTCACATTTCTTCAGCTCTACCTCCTTTGCATAGCACTTCTTCGTGACTAGCGCCGTAGTGTTAATCTATAGGCTACACATTGTTATTTAAGACTGAGATGTGTCAATTTTAGGCCAAGTTTGAGTGAAAAGAGTAGAGATGATTATTGTTTTTCTTTTAACGTATGGAATTGATTTTATTGATTTTATTTTTAATTTACCATACCCTGTTTTGGTGTCCTACTCTGTTTTCCTGTACAATATACTCACATCCTTCACTATACGCCTTTCACTCTAACTTGGCTTAAAATTGCAGTCCCTCCATGTTGAACACTAAGCTGCAGTAAGAGACTAACACTAGAATATGATGCTAGTCACGAAGAAGTGCTATGGAAAGGATGTAGGACCCACAGTATTACCCTGCCACTGAACTACGTGAAATAAGCTGCAAAAGGACGAAAATCTGGGTCAAGTTAAGGTGAAAGGAGTATGTACATTTTGCCAGTCCCCCGGTACAAGCGTCTCTCATTTTCCCTCCTATCCCGCAAAATAAGGATGGTGGACTGCAGGAAGGAGGAACTTAAGCCTGCAGTCCACTGGGTTCACGTTCAGATGAGCCTGGGGATGCAACTACTATTGCTACTATTACTACTACTACTACTACTATTACTACTGCTACTACTACTACCAGGCCCCTCACACTCTCGCCCTGCCTCATCACACTTTTCATGTCTCCCTCCAGGTACCGCAAACACCCAGCAGTCGGCGGTGCGGCAACGGTGTGTCCTTCTGCGGTATCCTGGACGCTCAATATCCCGACAGTCGTCCCATGGGCTTCCCCTTCGACCGCCGTCCCGCGCCCGTCCTGGGAGAGCAACGAATCACATCCGCCGCAGACCTGGCCACGCTCGATAACATTTTCCTCCAAGACATTACCATCACCTTCACCAACTCCAACTTGGAGAAATAGAAGACTCGTTTAAACCTTGAAGGCAGATGACCTATATGTTTTTCTTATTTTCGTTTTAGATTAATTCTTGGTACCATAATTTTTTAAATGTCAAACTTGGCCCAAAATTGACATCTCTCCGTCTCGAATGCTGATTTGTAACATTAGATTAACACTGGAATATGATGCTACTCAGCAGGGGCGCACCCTGGGCGGAGGCCCCGGGCCCGGTCCCCCCTCCCCTCTTATCTCTCTGGGTCCTTTAAAAATTTTATATATATTTATTTCGATAACAGCAAAACATGAAAAAATTGGCAAGTACAAACAAAGAGTAACACATGAGCCAGCAGCTGCCTGACTCTAAACCTTCGTATGACCTCCCAGTAATTATCGGATTACCTGACCTCACCTCACTACGGGCCCCCCTCCTTAGAAAATTTCTGGGTGCGCCCAGTGTCTTTTAATCGTAGCGTACCAGCGTACAGTGCCTCATTCCTTTCGTCCCGTCCTCTGCCAACACTCCTCCCTTTCTGTCTGTCTGTCTCTGTCTGTCTGTCTGTCTCTCTATCTCTCTCTCTCTCCCTTCCTGATTTTGGTTTATGATGAGTACTATATTGTCCTTTCTAATGTTTTACTTGCTATATATTTTTACTAGTCTTTCATATTCTACAGTATCAACAAGCACACCGGTATGTATTGTAATATACCATAGGTAATATTCTATGTACGCATATTAGTTGTTGTAACCAATAAATAAAGCTTCGAACAATGGCGATCAATTTGGTGACAGTACCAGAGGGAAGTATAAGCGGTGTCACACCTCCCCATTCTGCTCATCTCCGTAGACCAATCAGGGACGAGAGAAGGAAAGCCTTTTCCTTACTCCTCCCTGTGGGAGGCGCTTCTCCGCCACCTCTCGCTGTCACGAGTATAGGAGGTGACAGGGAGGCTGGTTTACCTGTCACGTCTTCCAGTCATGAGCGTCATATCTCCCTCGTACCCCGATGCCCCTCTTCTCCGCAGCCAGACCACACGGCAGTGTGCAGGAAAAGCACACTACACTCCGACAGAGGGAACGCTCGTCAGAATTGGGGTGGGACATGCAAAGACAAGCTCCCAAGCAGACCCTTGGACACTGACCGGTCTCCTTTTTGACAGAGGACACAGGAGGAGCCTCAAGGGCTGCTATCCCCCAGGAGGAGCAGTGGGCGTGCCGTCGCCATCCACTAAAGCTGTCTCCAGGACAGGAGCCCCAGACCCAAAGGCAGGAGAGCAGTCTCCATCGGCACTGTGGCAATAGCCGGACGTATCCAATGGGCGCCTTCTCCCTGCCTCCAAAACGGGCCGTAGAGCAATCTCAGTTGGCATTGTGGCAATTGCCGGGTGTATCCATCGGGCGCCTTCTCCCTGTCATAAGGAACTATTATAGGCTGGAGGGCAGCCTCTGTTGGAGCTGTGGCAGTAGCCGGGTGTATTCATCGGGTGCCTTCTCCCTGCCTCCAACACAATGGCTGGAGTGCAGCCTCTGTCTGAGCTGTGGCAATAGCTGGGCGTATCCATCGGGCGCCTACTCCCCACCATCAGGGTCTGTAGCAGCAGGCGGGTTGGCTCCAGGCCGCTCTCCCTCTGCCCATAACCGGGCTCCTACAGAGGGCAGCGCCTCCCGCCCTGACCACCACCTCGGTGGCGAAGTGAGATGCCCCTCAGTATCCAAGGGCGACTCTTGCTCTTTTTCAGGGGAACCTCCAGGGACCAGAGTGGGCGAGACATCCCCGAGGGCCAGTGTCCTGTTGGTGTAGCCCCAGGAGTTGTTGGACTCCCCCAGGACGAGAGGCCGCAAGTCGCCCCTGACGGCCTCCTCCCGACTGCGAGACTGCAACCCCCAGAGATGGCAGGCCTCCCCCAGTGCCTGTCGCAGCAGCTGAGCCTCCCTAGTCATCGGCAGCCGCAGCCCCTCCCTGATGGCTGCCCCCGAGGGGCGTGATAGCTGTGCATCCAGGACGCCGCCCCCTCCGCACCCAGGCCTCCCCATGCCCTCTCCCAGAACCCCGACAATGACGAAGGGCTTGCGCCGAGCTGAGCACCTGTTGGCCCTCTTCAGCCCCAGCCCTGAGAGCCCGGCCCCCTGTCAGGCCGTAGCGGCTAGGGAGCAACCCCACACACCACCAGCCCATTCTTCCCGGACTCATGGCAACCCGACAGACCACCTGCCTCCATGCTACTCACCAGGCGACCCTCCTCCAATGCCAGGCCGCCACTTGGAACTTCCGTCGTAGCAGGCCCTGTCCTCCCCTCCATCAGAAACTGTGAGTAATAGATCCTTCCTTTATATTCCCCCAGTGTGATCAGCCCCCGCCCCACAGTGGACGCTCCCCGTGATCTCTCCCCAAAGAACGTGTAGCTCTTCCCCAGTGTGCTCACCCCCCTTTGTGAATTCTAGTGTACCATATTACTCAAAGTGCTGTTTATGCGGAGTGCTCGACATACCCACACAGGTCCGTTCCCCCCTCCCCCCTACTGTGACCTATATTTCCTCAGTGTCACCTTCCCCACAGCACAGCAGACGTCAGTGTAACCCGCACCTGTGCCCGTGGACTCCCACTAACTCCCCTCCCTCTCTCCAGGCACGAGAGTACACCCACACTAGCCTCATTAACCCCCCCCCCCAGTGACTGCCAGTGTGAGACCATATTATATATATGTATATATATATTCCCTTATATGTGACGCAGTATGGACTAAGTTAGCTGGGGCTTCGTCTCTGTGACGCGACCATATTATATCAGCTAGGCTTTCGTCTTTGTCACGCAGACACCTAGGCTTAAAGTTGAGTATATATATATATTGTCATCTCTATTGTGCTGGATACACTGAGCTCTGTTGTGTACGAATGTGTCACATGTCTTGTGCCTGAACATTTCTGTGGAATACTCATTGTGATACTGTATGGACATACTGTAAAATTACACAGGTGCGATCCCGTATTAGACGAGCTGAACTAGGAATTGAGTGATCCTTGCAACTGCTATATTGTACCATTGTATCCATCTGGCATTGATCACGGAATAGTGTATGTATGCATTCTTAGTTAATAGATAAGTGCACTGTTTGATCCAAGGTGTTTGTGTTTTTCCCTTCCTGGCTGACCCTGACCCGGTCTGGAACAAAGAACCCCACACTGCACCGTAACTAGGACGGAGAAGTCGGAATCTAGAATACGCTGCATAACAGTTTTCCTAGCATTACATGAGACAATGTTATTTTGCCTCCATTTAGTGATCTTAGATGAATCTTGATTTATGGAGACTGCTGTACGGAGTTGAGAGTTAGGTATATTAAGCTTTGTGAATACCCTCTCAATCAACTCTCACAGCACTACACCAATACTTTCAAGTCCCATCCTTCCATTCAACTCTTCATTTGCAGTCCTAACCGCCCCCCCCCCCGTCCTGTCATTCAAGGACGCTCAACACATCCATCTAATCATTATCAGTACTGTATGTTTGAGCCCACGATTATCCTCTTCCTTTACTACCTAGCTCTCACTACCATACAGCATTACACTCCTAACACAACCCTCATAGAAAGAACCCTTAGCACGGAGGGAGAGCCCTCTCAACGTTAGGAGAGGCAACAGCTCCCTGAACTGCCTCCAACCACTCCCTACCCTAGCTACAGAGCTATCTCCAGCCCCACCTCCAGCACATAACATGTCTCCCAAATAACAAATTCACCAGCAAGATTAATTCTTTCCCACTTTTCTGCCTCTGCCTGTTCTCCCCTTCACACTGCACACGCAATATCAGCATTATATTGCTGCATATCTACCGATACCTCTAACACCACTTGTGACTGCAAAAAAAAAAAAAAAAAAAAAAAAAAAAAAAACGTTTGAAGGATGTGACATCAGAAAGAGCATATTAAACTAATGCATAAAAGATATATTGCCTGATGACTGAATCTTTCAGTCAACATGACTGCACAGAAGTAATGTCACCAGTGACCATGCAGGAGGTTGTGGTTGGGCCTGTGAGGCAAGAAAAGCAATAACAAATACAAGGAAAAATAACAGATGACGGGACTGCAACCACAAGTGATACTACAGGGTTACAAAGCACACCAAAATGTCATAGAAGGCTGACCACAGAGGTTGGCCTAGGTCGGTTTACCTAGGTAACACTGTGGTAGGTAGGGGCGCCCATCATTCACTCAGTTGATGTAGTGCTGCCTTTAGGTGGCTCTGCGCTGACTGACAAGCCTAATGGCTAGGTGGTAACCATGTAACCAAACTGGGGGAATGTGGTGCCCCTGTTAACTGGTAGGAGAGACACAAATGCTGTGCTCATCCAAGAATCAAATCTCCAGACAGTTCCCCTCACCTCGCTACGGCGAGGAGCTGTCTGTTGCAAGGGAATATCGGTTCCTTGTACAGGAAAACCCCGCAGGGACATTGCTTGCCAGAGGTTGATGGATCTGCTTAGTCACACAGACCAGGATTGCTCTACTCCTACTACTTTGGCTGCACAGCAGAAGGTTGCTGAAAGTAGTCAGAAACCAACGCAGTGTGTAACCATCCCACCACCACCTCCAGTATGACCTGCCGGGACCGGGTCTACTGCCTGTTTATACAAATGTCCTTCAACCCACCTGTAACCCCTGAAAGAAGGATGTTTGACTGAAACAAAGGGGCAACTTCAGCCTGCAGTCCACCAGACTCAAGTCCACATGAGCCTATGGTGAAACCGATAGTAACAACATCGTTAAATCAAAACAAACACTAGATTATACAATACTTACAATTCCTTAACTTCCCTGGTCCCCCAAAAGTTATCTACTTAATATAAAACACGCAGAGTAAGAGTCGGTGTTTAAATGATTTATATATGGTATCCAAATTACAGTGCTTGATATACAAATATTCTCTTGGATAATCCAGTATTTAAAGTACAATTCATAAATATTCTGCCACTCCTACGAATACTGGTGGGTTTGTTGTTTCCTCAGTATTAGGGCAACAAGGCAGTCATAACCTTGGACCAGATCATCAAGGCTGGTTCTGAGTAAAAGCGATACAAGCGACCGTTTTGAGCTCCCTCTGTCTCTAGGGGGGGCCTGAACAAGAAAAATATACCACCATTTCTGTTCAGAAGATCAAATGTAGTGAAAATATAACAGAAAAATAATGGGTTTGATATACAGCAGGCGTAAGCAAGAACTATTTGTGTATTACTGTAACGAATATATAGGCTTAATTGCCACTAAATAAAAAGCAAGTGGGGTACATTGCAAGGGTCCCCAAATGTCATTCCACTTCAAGCACCCAGAGAGCCAGAACCGTCTTTGCAAACCATGAAGATGTACTGTACTCAAGAATCTAATTTTTAAGTAACCGATAATGCCTGACTGCCTGTGATATGTCTGGCTTCGGATACAGGGTGAGGAAGACTGTCAAGAGGCTGGAACAGACACATAAAAAGCAGTGATTAAAGGAGGGTGGTGTAGAGAAACAGGAATCTGAGACTATGTTTTGCTCCCGTTTCCCTCCACCACACTCGTATTACTGTCCCAGTGTCTCAACAGTGATTAAAGGGTTGGATATAGACACAGGAAAATGCAATGATTAAACGGCCAGATACAGGTACATAAAGAAGCATCGATTATTGATTCACTAACGAGATGGAGGAACTTTAATCTCCCCACATCATAAACATCGGATACAGGATGAGGAATATGATCCAAAGATACAAAGATATACATAAAGAAGCAATGATTAAATGGTTGGATACAGAGAAAAATGCCTCCATTATTGATTCTTAATGACCTAAACTCTTTTCACCTTAATTTGGCCCAGATTTTCCTTTTGTAGCTTATTTCACGTAGCTCAGTGGCAGAAAAAGATGATGCAACGGTTCCACATCATTTCCATAGCACTTCTTGACTAGCATGATATTCTGGTGTTGATTTATTGTTACACTTCGACATTCAAGATGGAGAGATGGCAATTTAAGGCCATGTTAGAGTAAAAAGAGTATAGGTTTGCATCACTGTGCCAGGCCTATTATAAAGATGTTGTACAATATCCCAGTACGTCTTAGACAAGCGTGTGACTTCTTAAACAACCAACTTACACTCCAAATGGCCTTACTGCGCTTCACGGAACTCTGTCACAGCTTTCATCATCATCATCATCTTCATCCAGACCTCCTTTCCCATCCCAGGGAGGGGTGAGGTAGGGTCCAGAGAACCAGAAAAAGAAGGGAAAAAGATAGAATGGGATACTAACCAAAGATTGCCCATTTGACGAAGCCACTGCCATTCACTCACATCCCCTAACCACATCAGGCTACTCTTCAGACAACGCCAGTGAAATCAGTTACAGATCCAATTACACTTCAAACAATTCCTCTACGCTTTAGACAACCCAATTACGCCTCAGATGAACCAACTACCCCTCAACCCGTCCTACTTTGCATCACAAGCACTCATTATCCCTTCTTGAATTTGGATGGTTTCGTTTTCTTTATTCTAGAAGTTTTGTGATTCAGCTCAGGAAAGACTTTTTCAAACTGAGTTAGGTACAGTATTAGTAACTTTACTATATTTCTTTTACACTAACCTGGCGTAGATTTTCGTCATTCTGCAGCTTATTTCACGTAACTCAGTAGCAAAAAAGAGGTAATGCTACAGCTTTGTATCTGCATGGCACTTTTTCGTGACTAGTACCATATTCTAGTGCTAAACTATTGCTACAACTCAGCATTCAAGATGGAGGGATGACCATTTTAGACATGTTAGAGTAAAAAGACTAGCATCACATTCTACTGTTAATCTAATGTTACAAATCAGCATTCGAGACGGAGAGATGTCAATTTTGGGCCAAGTTTGAGATTTAAAAAATTATGGTACCAAGAATTAATCTAAAACGAAAATAAGAAAAAAAAAAAAAATAGGTCATCTGCCTTCAAGGTTTAAACGAGTCTTCTATTTCTCCAAGTTGGAGTTGGTGAAGGTGATGGTAATGTCTTGGAGGAAAATGTTATCGAGCGTGGCCAGGTCTGCGGCGGATGTGATTCGTTGCTCTCCTAGGACGGGCGCGGGACGGCGGTCGAAGGGGAAGCCCATGGGACGACTGTCGGGATATTGAGCGTCCAGGATGCCGCAGAAGGACACACCGTTGCCGCACCGCCGACTGCTGGGTGTTTGCGGTACCTGGAGGGAGACATGAAAAGTGTGATGAGGCAGGGCGAGAGTGTGAGGGGCCTGGTAGTAGTAGTAGCAGTAGTAATAGTAGTAGTAGTAGTAGTAGTAATAGTAGCAGTAGTAGTTGCATCCCCAGGCTCATCTGAACGTGAACCCAGTGGACTGCAGGCTTAAGTTCCTCCTTCCTGCAGTCCACCATCCTCATTTTGCGGGATAGGAAGGAAAATGAGAGACGCTTGTACCGGGGGACTGGCAAAATGTACATACTCCTTTCACCTTAACTTGACCCAGATTTTCGTCCTTTTGCAGCTTATTTCACGTAGTTCAGTGGCAGGGTAATGCTGTGGGCCCTACATCCTTTCCATAGCACTTCGTGACTAGCATCATATTCTAGTGTTAGTCTCTTACTGCAGCTTAGTGTTCAAGATGGAGGGACTGCAATTTTAAGCCAAGTTAGAGTGAAAGGCGTATAGTGAAGGATGTGAGTATATTGTACAGGAAAACAGAGTAGGACACTAAAACAGGGTATGGTAAATTAAAAATAAAATCAATAAAATAAATTCCATACGTTAAAAGAAAAACAATAATCATCTCTACTCTGTTCACTCAAACTTGGCCTAAAACGGACACATCTCAGTCTTAAATAACAATGTGTAGCCTATAGATTAACACTACGGCGCTAGTCACGAAGAAGTGCTATGGAAAGGAGGTAGAGCTGAAGAAATGTGACCTAAGCTGACAAAGGACGACAATTTGGACCAAGTTTGTGTAAAAAAACTATAGATGTTTTTTGGATGGTAGGAAAGGGGTCTGTTTGTGTAGTTGGAGTGGTGAGATATAGGAAAGCAGGGGTGAGAGACTGACAAGAAGAGCGTATGAGAGGCAGATGGAGGGGGAGATCAAGCATGAGATGGAGGGGTGGAGTGGAGAGAGATATAAGAGAGAGGGGGTGAGAGACTGACTAGAAGAGCGTATGTAAGGTGGAGGGGGAGAAGAGGAGGGGAAGATCATTGATGAGATGGAGGGATGGAGTGAAGAGATATTAGAGACAGAGGGGGTGAGAGAC
Organism: Coenobita brevimanus; assembly: GCF_032717465.1. Classification (NCBI taxonomy): domain Eukaryota; kingdom Metazoa; phylum Arthropoda; class Malacostraca; order Decapoda; family Coenobitidae; genus Coenobita; species Coenobita brevimanus. Next base: position 2,301,981 of record NC_136957.1, read on the forward strand.
TGACTAGAAGAGTGTATGTGAGTGAGGTGGAGGGAAGAGGAGAGGGGGAGATCAAGGATGAGATGCAGAGATGGAATGGAAAGATATATGAGAGAAGGGGAGTGTGAGTTGGAGGGAGGGCAGGCAAATGGCAGAGAACAGGACGACGCGACGTGAAGGCGATTGGTTTGTGGCCACCCCATACGGAATTAAGGCGTCTGGCAGTAGATAGATAGATAGATAGATAGACAGATGATAAGACAGACAGACAGATAGCGTGGAAGGGTTGAAAAGGTGTATGAGAAGACTGTCCAACCAGCCTCACACCCACCTTGTCCTTCTCAAAGTCAGTGATCATAACAAACAGCTGGAAGGCCATCCCGCCTGGCTTCCCCCGCGGCAGCAGCAGGTGTTCCGGCCACCCACACCCGCAGAAGTCAAATTCAGCTTCGTTCGAGGATCCTGAAATACGAGAGGGGGGGGGGTTAAGTTGTAGAACCATATGGGTGAGTCTGAAATTATAGAGTCATGTAGTTGAATTTGGAATTATAAACAGAATCTGAACATTTTCAAGATGCATGTTTTAACTAGAAAGCACTCAGACAGCCCATACCTCCGCCAGTGCCATTAACAAGGATCCGGATCCGGATCCGTGGAGATATTGTCTAGAATACATAGGATCCGGATGTGGATTTGCCACAAAATTTAATCAATTCTTTCTTGGCCCATGGCTCACCCTTCCACAAAATTTCATTGAAATTCACTGAGAACTCTTGGAGATATCGTGTGGACAAACAGACAGACAAACATAGGTGAACACACACACACACACACACACACACACACACACACACACACACACACACACACACACACACACACACACACACACACACACATACACACTAAACTGACCAGATTCGCCTCGCCCCCTTTGTTCGAGGTCCCTGAAGGTGAACTCGTTGGGGTTGGTGACGGATGAGTCCTTCGATGCACGCACGATGTGGTTTGAGCCCGACTTCACTGTGGGGAGGGGGGGTAAGGCAGGGGGGGTTAGGGCTGGAGGGAGATTGAATGGAGGGAAGACAGATGAAACAGATGAAGATATACAAGTAGATGGATCGATGGGGAGACTTAGAGAGAGCGAGAGCGAGAGAGAGAGAGAGAGAGAGAGAGAGAGAGAGAGAGAGAGAGAGAGAGAGAGAGAGAGAGAGAGAGAAAGAAAGAGAGAGACCACTGAGATTCTAACTCCACCTTCCCTTCTCTAACACAGCCTAACAAACATCCTGCCTAAATAACTAACACTGAAGGGTTTACATTCCTTGCATGAGCCGCTATACTCCTATTATTCCAACTTGGCCTAAAATTGCCATCGCCCTATCTTGAATGCTGCGTTGTAACAGTAGATTAACGCTACAATATGAAGCTAGTCACGAAGAAGTGCTACGGGAAGGATGCAGAGCCGTGGTATTGTGTTTTTCTGCCACTGAGCTACGTGAAATGAATAGCAGAAGGAAAATTTGGGCCAATTTAAGGTGAGAGGAGGACAGTCTGGACCAATTTTAGGTGAAGGGAGGAAAATGTGGACCAATTTAAGGTGAAGGGAGGAAAATGTGGGCCAATTTAAGGTGAAAGGAGTACAGAACAGACCCTAACCTCCACGACTCTCCTATATCTCATCCTAACCTAACTTTAAATTAATGTTTAAAAAAATGGGACTCTAATGTTCTAAAATTGGGACTCTAATGTTCAAAAAATCAATCAATCAATCAATCATTTCCTGTGGCACCCCACGGGATGCATAGGGCCTCGATGAACTCTCTCCACCAATATTTGTCTCTTGCCATCTCCTTCAGGTCCCACCAACACTCCTCTCCTGCTTCCTTTTTCATTGTCCTCAACCAGGTTTCCCTCGGCCTACCTCTACCTCTTCTTCCTCTAGCAGTCCACTCTGGCACATCCTGTATTAAACTACCTTCTTTTCTGTATATGTGCCCCAGCCACTTTCAGCGAGACAGTCTCACATATTCATTAACTGGTTCCACTCTCGTAGTATCCCTTACTCTTGCATTTGTAACTCTGTCTTGCCACTTTACCCCAAGAATCCTTCTCAGTATTTTATTCTCAAATCCTAATACTTTCTGATCTGTTGCAATTGTACTGTACCATGACTCATGCCCATAAATTAAAATTGGTCTAACCATGGACTTGTAAATTTTCACTTTAGTATGTACCGAAAGCATATTATTATTCCAAACAGATTTCAACATTCCAACAGCTCGCCAAGCCTGTCTAATCCTCTCCTCAATTTCATTGTTTAATGATCCATTAGATGATACAATCGTTCCCAGATGTTTAAAGTTTTCTACATTCTTCACCACATTATTCCCAATTACACAATCGATTTGGTTCTCTACGTTCATATTAATAATTTCAGTGTTTCCAGTTTCCACAATTTATTACCAATCCCACTTTTTCTCCTTCCTCCACCAGACAATCAAGCACCCTTTGCATCTCATAAATACTTCCACAAATCAGTACAGTATCATCAGCATAGTCCAAATCCATCAGCTTCTTATTTTCTTTCCAGTTAATTCCTGCACCTGTTCTCCTTACAACCTTTTTCATAACATAATCCATAACCAAAACAAACAACAATGGCTAAAGAACTCCTCCTTGAATCACTCCTGACCTAACTTCAAATGGATCACTCAAAGAACGACCCACCATTACCTTACAAAAAGTACCTTCATGCAGGCTTCTAATAATATTTACAAACTTTTCTGGTATACCATTGAATTTCATAATTTTCAACATAGCTCCACGTGAAACACTATCAAACGCCTTTTCAAAATCCACAAAACACATACTAAGTGGCATTTTCATCTCATTAGCTTGTTGCATTAGATGCCTTACAATAAAAATCTGATCATTACAACCTCGACCCATTCTAAATCCCGCTTGTTCTTCTCTTAAAATTTTATCAATTACTGTTCAACAAGATTTTGGAAAAGACTTTTGCAACTACAGGTGTCAAAGTTATCCCCCTCCAATTGCCACACACACTTAAATCTCCCTTTTTTCGTATTTTTATAATCACTCCATTTTTCCACTCTTCTGGAATTCCACCATTATCCCAAGCCACATTAAAAAGTTTCAAAAGCGCATTCATCAACTCGTCATTTTCCACCTTACGCATTTCAGGGAATATTCCATCCTCTCCTGGGGCAGCAAAATTCTTTAACTCCTTTATAGATTTTGCTACCTCTTCCAAGGTTATATCCCCTGTTTCTATCTGCAAATCTCTCTCGGCTGGCAAAATGTCCTCTTCAGCTGGGATTGGTCTATTTAGAACAGATTCAAAGTGCTCTTTCCACCTTCCATTTATATCCAAATCTTTAGTCATCAAATTACCATTTCTATCTCGTACAGGTATTTCCTTCCTTCTCTTTTCAGTCCCAGTTAACTCCTTTATGGCCTGATACGCTGCTCTTGTGCTCTGACCGTCATTTTTACTTAATTTAACTACTGTCTCTGTCGTCTTTTCGTCATATAGTCTCCTTTTATCACGTCTAACGAGTCTTTTTACTTCAGAATGTAAACTCCAGTACTTTGCTCTAAGTACTTCAACTACCTGGCCATCAACATGTTGTTCTTCACTTCTTAACTTAGCCTCTTTCCTTTTCTGAATTGCATTCCATGTTTCACCTGACATCCACTTTTTCCTTCTCGCTTTTCCCTTTTTCTTAATAGTAACCTTAGCACTCTCATGCAAAACCTCTTTTACCTCTCTCCACATTTGATTAATGTGGAGAGAGGGATCGTAAATTAATGTAAAAAAAAAAAGGGGACTCTAATGTTCAAAAAATGGGACTCTAATGTTCAAAAAAATGGGATCGTAAATTAATGTTAAAAAAAATGGGACTCTAATGTTAAAAAAAATGGGACTCCAATGTTAAAAAAAAATGGGACTCTAATGTTCAATAAATGGGATCGTAAATTAATGTTCAAAAAACGGGCTTACGTTGAACGGTGAACTTGTCCATCTCAGCCCACAGGAGGCGCTGATCCATGAAGCCCATTGTCTCGCCTCGCTCGTTCTCCCGTGGCGCCAGGAAGATGCGGATCGTCACCTGTGTTGGCTCCTGCTTCTCGTTCGTCACCTGTTGGATCAGGCCAGTACGTTACCTGAGCCACCACCAGGACGTATGTGTGGGGGGTGTACGTGTGTGTGTGTGTGTGTGTGTGTGTGTGTGTGTGTGTGTGTGTGTGTGTTTTAATTAGTTATATCATTTGATGCAAGAGAGAGAGGGGGGTTAGCGAGTTTTCTCTGATCTTTCCTTCATTATCTATCTCTTTAGCTGTCTGTCTGTCTGTCTGTCTGTCATTTATACATATTACTGTCACTCTTTGGGATATGTGGCAGGGTCATGTGTCCGGCTCAGGTAGGATGGACGCCCCTGCCCTGCATAGTCCCGGGTCACCCTTGGGCAAGGTGAAGCTCCCGATGGCCCACAGAAAAGGTAATAGGTGAATGGCTGCCATCGTCCCGGCAGGTACTACCATGGGGGTGACGTGGTAGCTGGCCTTGCACAACACTCCCAGGCGGGGAACTCAACCACGTTTACCAATTACTCATAGACTGGGCTGAGACTACTACTCATACATATCTCCTATACAAAGCTGGCCTTCCACAACACTCCCAGGCGGGGAACTCAACCACATTTACCAAGTAGTCAAAGTCTGGGCTGAAACTACTACTCATACATATCTCCTATACACAGCTCATCCTCCTGGGGGTATGCCTCCCCCATGAGGAAGGATCCTGTTCCCACTTTGGCGAGGCGGCTGCTTGCTTGTGATCGATGGGTTTGCTCGGCCACACAGACCGGGATGGAGCAACAACACATATCACCGTTTTTTACTTCTTCTTCTTTCCAGTATTTCACACACGTCCCACTCAACTCCTTCCTTCCCCGTCTTTATTTACAAGTGACAGTCCTTATTGTCCCTTTTTGACTTCCTCTCTCTCTCTCTCTCTCTCTCTCTCTCTCTCTCTCTCACTCACCATGATGTGATAGTTGAAGGGCTGGTGATCTAGGTGAGTAAGTCGCAGCAAGACAGGATTCCCAGCGTTGAAATCCAGCCCCCTGCTAGCCTCAAACTCCTTCACACTCCACCCCGTCACCAGGGAGTTACTCTGGTCCCCCCACACCACTCCCACCCTCTCCACCTTCACGTCTGGGAGCTGCAGCTGAGGTGGAGAGAGAGTACGAGTTAGTTGGCGAAGGAGTGTACGTGGATGTGATGCTACAGTGGATATATAGAGGAAAGATATTAAGCACTTTTCGCGCCCACTCCACCTTCTCGTCTGGGAGTTGTGGTAGTAGTAATAGTAGGAATAGCAATAGTAGTAGTAGTAGTAGTAGTAGTAGTAGTAGTAGTAGTGGTAGTAGTAGTAGTAATAGTAGTAGTAGTAGTAGTAGTAATAGCAGGAATAGCAATAGCAGTAGTAGTAGTAGTAGTAGTAGTAGTGGTGGTAGTAGTAATAATAACAGTAGCAGTAGTAGTAGTAGTATAGTAGTAGTAGCAGTATAGTAGTAGTAGTAATAGTAGTAGTAGTAGTAGTAGTAGTAATAGTAGTATAGTAGTAGTAGTAGTAGTAGTAGTAGTAGTAGTAATGGTAGCAGTAGCAGCAGAAGTAGCAGTAGCAGTGGTAGCAGCAGCAGTAGTAGTAGTAGTAGTAGTACTAGTAGTAGTAGTAGTAGTAGTAGTAGTAGCAGCAGCAGCAGCAGCAGCAGCAGTAGCAGCAGCAGCAGTAGTAGTAGTAGTAGTAGTAGTAGTAGTAGTAGTAGTAGTAGCAGTAGTAGTAGTAGTATTAGTGGTGGTAGTAGTAATAATAACAGTAGTAGTAGTAGTAGTAGCAGTAGTAATAACAGTAGTAGTAGTTATAATAGTAGTAGTAGCAGCAGTGGCGTCACCAGGGGGGGCTAGGGGGGCTTAGCCCCCCAAATCAAGGACTCAGCCCCCCAAAAATTGCAGCCCCCCAAAATAATAATAATAAAAAATCACCAGCTTACATAGTATGCTTGCAGCTCGGCATTGACCCACCTAGCTTTCCCTCAACCCCCTACCGCCAATCCACTTTTATTCGTGCATCCATATTAGTTTAATACAATATTATTTATAGCTATATAATGTGATTAGTTATTCACAATTTACGTAAACCTATGACTCAAATCATAAGTTATAATATATTAGTTTCCCATATCCTTTTTCCAAGCTTGGTTTTCTTTGAAATATATTTATTGCACAAAGAATGCAAGATTGTATTGAATTTATCAGACTTATTATATATTTACAATATATAATATGGTATATATTAATCACGAAGCTTTAAAATTGGATTATGCAGTGTAAAATATCTGATCTATGCAATTTTTCACAAATTCGAATGTTCAGAGTATCGGAACTCGGAATGTTTGTTTACATTGAGAAGTGTCTGTGAACTGTGGCTAAATCCTGTGTTGTTTTCGGTTTTATTTCAATGTATTGGTTTCAGTGGCTGTATAGACGTTAATACGTTCCGGTATATTGCTAGCCACCTCACTTTACCTGTTCATTTTTGTTTTTACGCATATGAGATCTAGCCTATACTGTATACAAAGAGACGGCAGTACTTAGTTGATTCAGGTGACACTCGACTGTCAGAACTGAATGTCATTTCCCTTTTATAGGCTATTCTACATTAATACATTTGCGGATATCAGCCAGCAGCCACTCAGGTGATGAAAAGGTCATCTAAAAATCCTCAGGGACAGGGTGACATAAGGAAATTCTTTCGCACCTGCACCTCCAAAGATGACTCAGATGAATGCCAAGAAAAAGTGGCTGTTATTGGGAATGAGGTGCCAGAAGCAACCCCAGATAACTCCAAAGCTGAACCCATTCAGACATGTAAGTAGCCCTATATCAAACTATTTCAGTAGTCATTTTATGAAGCTTAGGCCTGGATTTTTTTGATTTATTTTTAAATTGGCTAGGCCTAGGCTATTTCTCAGTGTTGCAAATATATTGTCCTAAACGTACAGAGTGGGAAAGTGAATGGCTTTGTTTTCCTATCACAGTACAGGTAATGGAAGATAAATCTTGGCAATTATATCTATTTACATTGAGCTTCTTTGAATTATCAAATTTAATGTGGTAAGTCTAAGAAACCGTTATGATACCACATAATACTAGCAGTTTAAGAAAAACTTATCTGCAAAAAAGCTTTATACAATTACCTTGTACACATTATATCATAAGGCTTACTGATACCTGGTATTAGGCCCATCAATATTCATGTGTCCTATAAGTTTCTTATTAATAGCCTGTGAGACCTTATTTTACTTTTTCTTCATCTATAGGCCTCAAAAATTCCCCTAAAACTGCTCAATTTTCGAAAAATTTTCCGGGGGGGGCTTACAGCGCCCCCCCGTACCCCCCAGCTGCATAGGCTCGCTTCGCTCGCCCCCCTCTTCTACCTACACCAGGGCCACAGCCCCCCCAAAATCTGACCCCTGGTGACGCCAGTGAGTAGCAGTATAGTAGTCTTTCACTTAAACTTGGCTCTGGTTTGCGTCTGTTTTCACTTTATTTCACACAGCTCAGTGACATAGAAACACAGTGCTGCTACGCCTCTACAGCCACCGTATTGCACTTCTTCGTGACTATGTTCTAGCATTCAAGATGATGAAATGGCAAATTTAGGCCAAGTTTGAGTGACAGACATAATAAGTTGAGATAGACATATAGATAGACACTGTAGATAGACTGATAGATATATAGATGGGTACGTAGAAAGACAGACAGGTAGGTAGATAGATAGATAGATGGATAGATAGATAGACGGATAGATAGATAGATAGATGGATAGACAGATAGACTGATGGGGAAATAGAAAGACTGACAGAAAGGCGGATAGAAGACTGAGAGAGAGAGAGAGAGAGAGAGAGAGAGAGAGAGAAATGGATGGATAGATACATAAATTTCTTTGGTTAAATGGGAAAAGAGAAAATGTTACGCAAGCGTTTAAATCATCAGTCAATGTAATCAGAAAAACGTTCACCTATGGAGGCTAGGAAAGGAAACGTTACTTGCTGATAATGAAAGAATATTAACTGTTCCTGTACACGAAGAAAAGGGTATATGTTATGGATTTATAATGATGATAATAATAATAATAATTATAATAATAATAACGGTGCTCATCATCAAGTTCACCATCATCATCATAACCATCATCACCATCATTATCATTATGTAGATATAATAATAATAATAATCATCATCATCATCATCATCATCATCATCATCATAACCATCATCATCACCATCATTATCATATAAATCATCATCACCAGTATGCAAATAATAATAATAACAATAATAATAATAATGATAAACAAATAAATTACGACTTAGGCAGAAGTGAATAAGTCGTAAATCACATGAAAAGAATCGTATACGTCTGTGCTACACATCATCCAAACACCGCTACACCTCACCAAACACCGCTACACATCATCCAAACACGCTACACTTCCTTACATCATCCAAGCGCCGCTCCACTTCCTTCTAATCATACTCACATCATCCAAACACCGCTACACATCATCCAAACACCGCTACACATCGTCCAAACACCTCTACACCTCATCCAACCACCGCTACACTTCCTTACATCATCCAAACAGCGCTACCCTTCCTTCTAATCTTACTCACATCATCCAAACAGCGTTACCCTTCCTTCTAATCTTACTCACATCATCCAAACACCGCTACACACCATCCAAACACCGCTACACACCATCCAAACACCGTTACTCACATCTTCCAGCGTGTATGGGGGTTGGGTCAGCTTGTACTCTTGAAACATGTCGTCCACGAATTTATGCCAGCGATAGAATACAGGATCCCTCATGGCCGTAGCGGTGTCTCCCATTACGCCCATCTCCTCCTGACGGCAGAGGCAGTGTGAGAGAGAGAGAGAGAGAGAGAGAGAGAGAGAGAGAGAGAGAGAGAGAGAGAGAGAGAGAGAGAGAGAGAGAGTTTTAGGGTTATGGTAGAATGAAGGGTGGGGGAGAGCGAGAGTGAGGCAGGGTGAGGGAGACAGGGGTATGGTAGTGAGATAGTGAGAAAGGGGTTTGGTAAAGTGAGAGAGAATGAAAGTGAGAAAGGGGTCTGGTAGAGTGAGAGAGACAGAATGAGATATACATTCAAAATCCTAACTTGATCTAACCCAGTCCATTGTAACCTAACCCCACCTAACCCAGTTTAATCCACTAATCCTGACCTAATACAAAGCTAAGTAAACCTAACATGACCCAATCTCAGGTCAAACTTAATCTGACCTAATATAGCCTAACAACCAAATCTAACGCATTTTAACCCAATCTGACCTACCCTGACCCACTTTGACCTGTGTAATCCCATCCCAGAGTGACCTGACCCCAAGCAAACTGACCCAATCTAACCTAACCTAACCTGACTTGAAACCACTCTCACCCAGCTTAATCCAACCCACCGCGACCCAACCTTGCCTAATGTAATCCACCCCAATCCAATGTGACCTCGCCTGACCTTATGGGCATAATCCGGGTCGTGGGAGAAGGCGAGGAGGACGTGACCCATGTTGTGCAGGTCACCGTAGTACGGGAAGTTGACGCTCAATTCCGGGTCGGCTTCTAAGGTGTCTCCTAAGATGTCTATGCCCCGCTTGCCCGACGCCACATCATCCCTCAGCTGCACAGGCTTACCCTCACGCTGTTTGAGTGAGGGTTGTAAAGGTCGATTAAAGAGAGAGAGAGAGAGAGAGAGAGAGAGAGAGAGAGAGAGAGAGAGAGAGAGAGAGAGAGACGAGACACTTGTGTGAGCCATTTTTGCACCTTTTTTTAAATCAAAGAAAGTCTAAGCTAGGTTAGATTTGTTTTCTTAGTATCAAGTTAGGCGAGTCTGTTAGGTTAATGTTACGTTAGGTTAGGTTAGACGAGAGTAAAACCATGAGGAATATTAAAGAACAACCATCCTGGAAAAATAAAATAATGTATAGTGCAAAAATGATATACAGAACGGAAATCTGCTGATCTGGAGAGGTGGGGCCATGTGTCTACCTTCCTTATATTTAAAATGTTCACTGTTCAGTAACTCAGTGACAGGCGTTTCTAGGCCTGGCCCGTGGGAGGGTCCGGCAAAAATAGAGCAGTGAAATATGAGAGGTGGCGTGTGAGTATGGTGTGGGAGATATGTTGTTGCAGACACTGATAGCAATTTCCTGATGAATAACGAAACAGTGTGCATATTAATATCAAACCAATTCACAGCGATAACGAAACAGTACAATAACTTCTGAAATCCAGTGACTTTTGAAACCTAAGAAGCCATTCAGAAAACTGCATGTCATAATAATGTCACTAGAAAAACAAAACAAAAATCAACCTTACCGTCAGCAACTGGCCACTTAATGAGTTTTGGGCTGCAAGGAAGTTGAAAATATCGACCTTAGTAACCCGTAGTATCAGCAGAAATCGAGTTGAAAACAAATATTGTATGAAAATAGCCTTAACACAGCATCAAGTACCTGCTGAACAATATTATGCTTCGATTTAGCAGCAAATGGTGAAAACATCGACCAATTTTTCAAACAGTGAAAATATAAATGGTTTTCAGTATCGTATTTATGACAAAATGGACGCATAAAATCGTTGAGCAAGCAAGTGATACTATGACAAAGCTACTTTTTCACACAATATTTATCTATTTAAAACGTGGTTTGTGGTAATACTACGAAAATTATCAATGCAGATACTTTAAACGTCCTCAGAGCTCCAAACTTTCACGCGGCCAAGTTTACTTACGTCCACCATGAAGCCTTGGTGTATGCCGTCAAGTAGTCTAGACCTCCAGATTTCCAAGTCGGTGATGTCCACGAAGTCCAGCCCGGAGTTATCGCGCCGGAAGTCCTGTGTGGGTGATGTCACAGTCAGTATTGGTGTGGGAGGGACGCGGGCGAGAGATGAGTGAGAGTGTAGGTGAGGATTTTGTTTATGTTCGTGTACAGTAATCCTATCATTCGGCGCACATTAAGGGAAGCCACCTTTTTTTTTCGGCTGACAAATGATTTAAACAACGATGCGATTTATCAAGAATATATATAATAAATATCTTACATTAATGTTATCATAGAATAAATTAAAGGAAAAGACAGGTTCGGTATTTTTGAGGATTTTGATTTTTTTAAAACGAAGAAAATACAAGTGAACAAAAAGATAATAATCCATACACCAGATTACTGGCGTCGTCCCTTCATGACATATCTTTAACAGTTGGATCTGAACAGTTGTAGGTTGAAGTTTGGAGGGAAACAACTCTGGTGAAGTGAGTTCGAGAGAGATGCAGTTCGATGAATGAAAGAATTCTGATAGGCAGCTCTGCAGTATGGCTGAGTGACATTCCAGTCATGAGCACTAGATGCCCGTTGCACGAGAGAAGGCATGGAGAGTTGGCATCATGGACGCAACTTCGTCTGAGCATTTGCCATAAAAATATCTGTAAAATAATGCAAGGGAGGCAACATTCGTTCTTACTTGCAGGGGAGGTAGTTTATTTGTAATGGCAGGGTTGTTAATAATTCTAATAGCTTTGGTCTGAATTTTGTCTGGTTGATTTCATGCAACCTCTCCACATCCATTCCACATGGGTGTGCAGTATTCAAGCTGAGAGCGCACATGACATAAATTATTACTAACTGCTCGTCAGTGAAGAAGTTACGGACTCTGTACAATAATCAAAGTTTCTCTGAGGCGGTTTTAGCAATTGATCTAACAAGAGAGGTCCAGCTGAGGGCATTGTTAAGTGAGACGCTGAGAATTTCAATATTTGGAGATGGGAATATTTGCAGCACTGAAGTTAATATACGAATCTGGCAATCTCTGTCTATTAGTAAATTATATATATTTGGTTTCACTATGAAGAGGTGAAACAGGCAGTGGCACAAAAGAAGAAAGCATACAATGAATGGATGAGAAATAGGGGCGTGGAAGAAGTTGAGAGGCGGAAGAGAGAGTTATATGTGGAAAGGAAGAGAGAGGTGAAAAGATTAGTAAGAGAGAGTAAGAAGAGAGTGGATGAGGAATTTGGAAGGAATTTGAGTGTAAAGTGGAGGGACTGTAAGAAAATGTTCTGGAGAGAAGTGAAAAGAGTAAGACAGGGTGGAAGTGAAGTTAGCAGGGGAGTGAAAGATAAAAATGGTAGATTACTAGTGGAGAAGGGAGAAAAAGTGAGCAGATGGAGAGAACACTTTAAGGAATTGTTGAACGTAGAGGATGGAAGTAATGCGAGTATAAGTGGCTGGGGAATGGCTGGGAGAACTAGGGAGGTGAGAAGACAGGAAGAAATCAGTAGGATAGAAGTTGTGGAAGCAATGAAGAAAGTTAAATCGGGGAAAGCCCCAGGAATTGATGGAGTGTGTGGTGAAATGCTGAAGCATGGGGGAGAGATAGTAGTAGAATGGATGTGGAAGATGTGCAGATTGGCCTGGGAGGAAGGTAGAGTCCCGGAGGATTGGAAGTCAGGTATAATTATTCCCTTGTACAAAGGAAAAGGGGAAAAAGAAGTGTGTGGTAATCATAGGGGCATTTGTCTTCTTAGTATAATAGGAAAAGTGTATGGTAGGATACTTATAGACAGAGTTAGAGAAAGAACAGAGAAATTAGTTGGAGAAGAACAGGGAGGCTTTAGGAAGGGAAGAGGTTGTGTAGATCAGATATTCATTCTTAGATCTTTAGTGGAAAAGTTTCTAGAGAAGGGAAAGAAGTTGTATGCGGCTTTCATGGATTTGGAGAAAGCATATGACAGGGTGGATAGACAAGGATTGTGGAAAGTGTTAAGAATATATGGAGTAGATGGGAAGTTGTTGAATGCTGTGAAGAGTATGTACGATGGTGCGAAGGCTGCAGTGCGTGTGGATGGTGAACTAAGTGAATTTTTCTCTTTGAAAGTTGGTTTGAAACAGGGATGTGTCATGTCTCCATGGTTGTTCAATCTGTACATGGATGGGGTAATAAAAGAGGTACAAGGTAGGGTAGTGGATGTTGGAGTGGCCCTGGTGAGAGAGGATAGTGTTTGGAAACTCCCTGTACTGTTGTTTGCAGATGATACTGTGTTGTTGAGTGAAGACGAAGGGGAGCTGCAAGGCTTGGTGGATGAGTTTGGGAGAGTGTGTAAGAAACGGAACCTAAAGGTGAATGTAGGGAAGAGTAAAGTGATGGTCTTTGAGAGAGGTGAAGTCAGTGAATGTACAGCGAGGTTGGATGGTGAGGAATTGGAAAATGTGAGTACGTTTAAGTATTTGGGTAGTGTGATGAGTAAGGATGGAGGTTTGGAGGGTGAAGTGCTTGAAAGGGTACAGCAGGGAAGAAAGGTTGCTGGTTCCTTGAAAGCAGTGATAAGAAACAGGGAAGTGAGCATGGAAGTGAAAAAGTTACTACATGACAGTATTGTGATACCAACTCTAACATACGGAAGTGAAGCTTGGACATTGTTGGAAGGACACAAGTCAAGAGAGAGCAGTGGAAATGAGTTATTTAAGAGGAGCCTGTGGAGTCACGTGGAGAGACAGGCTGACGAATGAGGATATAAAGGAGCGTTGTGGTGTGGATGTGGATGTGATAGGAAGCGTTGTGAGGAACACACTGAGGTGGTTTGGCCATGTGGAGAGGATGGAGGGTGCTGACGAAGAGAGTGTATATGAGTAAGGTGGAGGGTGGAAGAGGGAGGGGGAGACCGAGGATGAGATGGAGGGATGGGGTGGAGAGGTATATGAGAGAGGGGGGTGTGAGTTGGGAGCAGGGCAGTGAAATGGCGGGGGACAGGGCGACTTGGAGGCGATTTGTTTGTGGCCACCCCAAACGGGATTGAGGCGTCTGGCAATAGATAGATAGATAGATAGACTAGCAAAGATATACAATTTACTAATTCTTCTTTAGTTCATACACATTAACTTGGCCCAGATTTTCGTCTTTTTGCGGCTTATTTCACGTAGCTCAATGGCAGAAAAAGACAATGCTGTGGCTCTACATCCTTTCCGTACAACTTCTTCATGATTAGCACCGTATTCTAGTGTTAATCTATTGCTATAACTCGGCATTCAAGATGGAGAGATGGCAATTTTAGACCAAGTTAGAGTAAAAAGCGTATAATACCTACATTCCATAGCACTTCTTCGTGACTAGCATCATATTCTAGTGTTAATCTAAAGTTACATCTCAGTATTCAAGATGGAGAGATGGCAGTTTTAGGCCAAGTGAGAGAGAGAGAGAGAGAGAGAGAGAGAGAGAGAGAGAGAGAGAGACTTTAATTTGCGTGAGTGAGCCAGTTCCGTCACATAAAAGCAGCTTATAGAGTCACCTTTGTGTGTGTGTGTGTGTGTGTGTGTGTGTGTGTGTGTGTGAGAGAGAGAGAGAGAGAGAGAGAGTCACCATTATGGGCGTGTTGTTTTGCCGTGTATGTGTGTGTGTGTGTGTGTGAGAGAGAGAGAGTCACCATTATGGGCGTGTTGTTTTGCCGTGTATGTGTGTGTGTGTGTGTGTGTGTGTGTGTGTGTGTGTGTGAGAGAGAGAGAGAGAGAGAGAGAGAGAGAGAGTCACCATTATGGGCGTGTTGTTTTGCCGTGTGTGTGTGTGTGTGTGTGTGAGAGAGAGAGAGAGAGAGAGAGAGAGAGAGAGAGAGAGAGAGAGTCACCATTAAGGGCGTGTTGTCTTGTCTGGACCCCCACGCTCTTCCGGAATTGTTAACGGTCAGCTTAGGGAAATAGCCATCAGGAATGGGCTGCCTCCAGTTTTCCAGCTTCTGCACGCGTCGTAAATCCACGCTCAGTCGCTCCATGTCGTATCTGTAGTAGTAGTAGTAGTAGTAGTAGTAAAAGTAATTGGCTGATAGTTTGCCCATATAACCTTCATCCTCTACTGCTTCCTAATATTTTTATTATTATTATTGTTATTATTATTATTATTATTATTATTATTATTGCGAAAATGGTGAGGGGCGTATCCTTAAGGTGAATAAGTGTTTGGAGATAGTAAAGGATAAATGCGCGCGCGCGCGCGCGCGCGCACGCACACACACACACACACACACACACACACACACACACACACACACACACACACACACACACACACACACACACACACACACACACACACACACACACACACACACACACACACACACACACACACACAGCTCCTGGATCTCGTACAAGAGTTTTTCTTAATGCAACATGTGAGGGAAACCACCAGAAAAAGGGGACTTGATGTACCTTCAGTGCTAGATCTAATATTTACTAGGCAAGAAAATGACATTGACAGTTTAATATATCACCCTCCACTCGGCAAAAGCGATCATGCAGTACTAAATTACAACTTCAGGATAGCATATGACATAGTAAACAGCAATGACAGTTACAAAAAGAGCCTAAACTATAAAAAGGGAAATTATCAAGACCTAAAGAAGTATTTCTTAGAAGTTGATTGGGAAAATGAGCTTAGAGGACAAGATTTAAATGCTGTATATAAAAAATTTTGTGAATTTTATGAAATAGGAGTCCAGAAGTACACCCCACAGCACAAAGAAACAGATAAGAAAATACAGAAATGGTTCAGTACAGAATGTAAAAAATCAAAAGAAAGAAGAGATTTGTTGTGGAATAGATACAGAAGACACAATAGTGAAAGGGCGTATAATAGTTACAAACAGGCAAGAAACGACTATACAAGAATAAGGAGGGAAGCCCAAAAACAGTTTGAGGAGGATATAATAAATAAAAGTAGTGATCAACCAAAGCTGTTTTACAGCTATATCAGAAGCAAAACCAAAGTAAAAGATATAATACAATCCATTATGGACGAGGGAATCACTTATACACAAGAGAAAGATATTTGTGAAGCACTAAATAAGAATTTCCAATTAGTTTTTACAGAAGAAAAAAAATTTGAGAGGGACTATGTGGAACACGCATGTCCACACATACTACCAGATATACAAATAGCAGAAAAAGTAATACAGGAGGAGTTAAGTAGATTAGACAGAGGAAAAGCAAGTGGTCCTGATGAAATTTCATGTTGGGTACTACGAGAATGTGCAAAGGAGTTAAGTAAACCATTATTTTTAATTTTCAAGAAATCCTTGAGTCAAGGTAAACTACCTGATATTTGGAAGAAAGCAAATATTGTCCCCTTATTCAAGAAAGGAAATAGACAAAATCCACTCAACTACCGACCAGTATCACTGACCAGTGTTGTAAGCAAGGTATTAGAAAAACTTATAAGAAAAGCTTGGGTAAATCATCTAGAAGAACACAGTATGATAACAGAAAGACAGTTTGGTTTCAGAAAAGGAAAATCATGTGTTACTAATCTGTTGAGCTACTATGGCAGGGTAACAAACACAATACAGGAAAGGGAAGGATGGGTGGACAGTATCTATTTAGATTTCAAGAAAGCTTTTGACACAGTACCACACCAAAGACTTTTATGGAAACTGTACCATCAAGGAGGAATTCGAGGCAAACTGTTTTGTTGGATGCAAGACTTTCTCATAAAAAGAGAAATGAGGACAGTACTAAGAGGAAACTACTCATCATGGAAAGAAGTGACTAGTGGAGTACCACAGGGTTCAGTGCTGGCACCAATCATGTTTTTAGTGTATATAAATGATATAAACAGTAACACTTGAAATGAGAGCTATCTGAATATGTTTGCAGATGATGCAAAAATACAAAGGAGAATTACTAACACAGACTCTTGTAAAGAGCTACAAGAAGAATTAAATAAACTTCATGAATGGAGTAGTACATGGCAAATGGAATTCAATGTGGACAAGTGTCATGTAATCAAGTTTGGTAGAAGTGGAAAAAGACCTGATTGGGATTATAAGTTAGGAAATAAAACCCTATACACATCAGAAAGAGAGAAAGACCTAGGTGTGATTATCAATAACAGACTATCTCCGGCTGACCACATCAGCGAGAAGGTACGGAACATGTATACACTGCTTGCAAATATGAGAATAGCATTCACATACATAAATGAAGATATGCTAAGAAGGATAATAACATCATTCATTAGACCAACCCTGGAATATGCATCAGTAGTCTGGAGTCCTCATCTCAAAAAGCATATAGACAAGATCGAAAAAGTTCAAAGGGCCGCTACAAGATGGATACCAAGCTTAAGGGACCTAAGCTACGAAGAAAGACTAAATAAAATGAATCTACCAACACTACAGGAGAGAAGGAAAAGAGGTGACATGATAATGCTATATAAGTGCATATCAGGAAAGGAGAAAATAGACATAAATGATTACTTAACATATGGAGAAGCATCAGCAAGAGGACACTGCAAAAAACTGCATAAGAAGAGAGGTGATAAAGACGTAAGGAAATTCAGTATCCCAAACAGAGCAATTGATCAATGGAATGCACTACCGAATGAAATAGTGTGTGCCAAAACAATTCACAAATTTAAGGATATGTACGATAAATATGGTTTAAGACATGGGACAGTACGAGCTTGACTCATTCCTGTAAAGATACAATTAGGTAAGAACACACACACACACACACACACACACACACACACACACACACACACACACACACACACACACACACACACACACACACCTCGCCAGCATCTGTGCGTGCATATAGAAGAACAGCTCTCCCTTCCTGTCTCTATTCACACCCATGCCGAGAGGGTAGACGAGGTGCCAGTGCCAGTGGTGGGAGTTCATGCCATAGTCCTCTCGCCAGTAGGAAACACGGTGCTCTGCCTTGATGGTCGTGCTCGAAAAGTCTGGCCCGTGCTCGATAATGATGGTCTCTGGCTGTGGTGGAAGAGAGGGAGTGGTAGAGGAATGTGGGGTTGGTTTAGACAGAAAGACAGAAGAGGTGGGGTCTGGTTGTGAATGGAGGGACGATGATAGAAGGGTGAGGTTCAGAGAAAGACAGAAGAGATAGGGTCTGGTTGTGATGGGAGAGACGATGATAGACAGTGGTGTGAGGCTGGGACTGAGATAGACAGACGGACAGAAAGACAGAAGAGATGGGAGAGACGATGAGAGACAGGGCCGTGAGGCTGGAAGAGATAGACAGACAGACAGAGGAGATGGGATGTGGTTGTGATGGGAGACACGATGATAGAGGGGTGAGGTTCAGAGAGAGACAGACAGAAGAGATGGGGTCTGGTTGTGAAGGGAGAGACGACGATAGAAGAAGGTGAGGTTGCGTTAGAGTTAGATAGATAGACAGATAGACGGACAGAAAGACAGAAGGGATGGGATATGGCTGTGTGAGAGAGATAAGGCTGTTTATACGGCACCTACACGAGTTATTGTTACTGCAGGAAAACTTATCAATATACGAACCATGTCAAAGCCAGCCTGACGCAACTAGACAGCATTCAGGGAGCGCATACCCCCGCCAACTCCTACTTCAGACCACTCAGATCACCAGTAAAATGTAAGCAACACTTCCTTTGCCCACAGTGGAGGTAAATCAGTGTATCATCTAATACAGTTTACTATCGTCCTTCGTGGCAAGAATGGAAGGTGGTACACACACACACACACACACACACACACACACACACACACACACACACACACACACACACACACACACACACACACACACACACACACACACACACACACACACACACACACTACTTCCATTACTTAAAATACACGTGTTAAGTAAAAAAAAAAAAAACATCGAACTGATTTTCCTTTCGTCAGTGTGTTACTCTTCAGTACAGTTCCTTGATTATGAAAGAGAGAGAGAGAGAGAGAGAGAGAGAGAGAGAGAGAGAGAGAGAGAGAGAGAGAGAGAGCCAATCAAGACAGCTTTAATTCCACTCAGTCAGGTATACAGTGGATCACGATGGTCAGAATGGATATCACTGTTGCCACAATCTTCAGCTATCTATCTATCTATATCTATCTATCTATCTATTTGTCTATCTAACAGGCTAACATTCTGTCTGTTTTTATCTATCTGCATTGTTCGTAGATAATATACAGTTGTCTATTTTTATGCTTATTTGTTTATATATATTGTATGTGCGTCTGTCTGTCCATCTATCGATATCTGTGTATCTATCAACTGTCTATCTATCTATCTATCTATCCCTCTAGTTGACTAATCAGTACACCCAGCACTGTCTATCTATCTGCATCTCTTTATCTATCTATCTGTCTATCTATCAGAATCTCTTTATCTATCTATCTGTCTGTTTATATCTATCTGTGCGAGTATTTTATCTATCTATCTATCAGTCTGACAATCAGCCAGTCAGTTTATGTATGTATGTATGTATGTATCTATCTATCTATCCGTCTGTCTATCCATATATCATCCATAATTATCTATCAGTTCCTGTCTTTTAGTATCTATCTATCTGTCTATCCATCTATCTATTTAGGTATACATATCCATTTGTCTATCACTATCTGTCTATCTGTCTGTCTGTCTATCCATCTATCTATCTATTTAGGTATATATATCTATTTGTCACGCTATCACTATCTGTGTATCTATCTATATATCTGTCTGTCTATCCATATATCTATCTATTCATGTATATATATCCATTTGTCTATCTATCACTATCTGTCTATCTGTCTGTCTGTCTATCCATCTATCTGTCGCACTCACTCAGCCTTTCTCAAAAAAATGTATGCAGCTCGTTTTTAATCAGTATTGCACTTTAAAAACAAATTCTGACTCTCTCTCTCTCTCTCTCTCTGTTTGTGGGTTTATGGTATATTTATGTGTATGTGTGTGTGTGTGTGTGTGCGTGCGTGTGTGTGTGTGTGTGTGTGTGTGTGTGTGTGTGTGTGTGTGTGTGTGTGTGTGTGTTTATACTGGTTTTGTGTTTGTGCGTCTATATGTGTTTATATTGGTTGTGTGTGTGTGTGTGTGTGTGTGTGTGTGTGTGTGTGTGTGTGTGTGTGTGTGTGTGTGTGTGTGCGTGTGTGTGTGTGTGTGTGTGTGTGTGTGTGTGTGTGTGTGCGTCTCACCTGGTCTGGGTTTTCCCTGTTGGCCTGCACCTGTGCCTGGGTCAGCTCCTCTTGAGGTATGAACCAGCCTGGGAACGACTCAATTAGGGCAGGGAGGCGGATCTGTCGTAGTTCCTGGGGGTCGTTAGAGGTGGTTAGAGGTAGTTAGAGGTCGTTAGGTGTAATTAGAGGTCGTTAGGAGAGATTTGAGGTGGTTAGAGGTCGTTAGAGGCCTTTAGAGGTAGTTAGGAGAGATTTGAGGTGATTAGGTCGTCAGGAGAGATTTGAGGTGGTTAGATCGTTAAATTCGGGGTGGTTAGGTCGTTAGGAGAGATTTGAAAGAGGTTAGACTTAAAGAAAAAGCTTGGTTTGCAGATGACCACTATCCAGAATTTTGGTTCTCCATGGAATTCGTTTGAAATCATAGGATTTGGCACTCTCTTGTCCTGTTCTTTTTCTTTTTTTTTTTTTTTTGAGTGTACAGTTTCGCGGGCTTCTTGCTTTTGGTTCCTTCCTTCTTGCATTAAAAAACAAAATCAAAAGACCGGCCATTACAAGGGTTTGATTTTTTTTTCTTTTTTTATGCTAGGAAGAAGGAACCAAGGGCTACGAGCCCGCAAAAACTGTTCCTTCTAAGAGGAGAACGAAATACAAGAGAGAGCCAATTCAAGATCCAATCATTTCGAGATGATTGTTGCGTTATTTTTGCTGCAGGTACATTATTGTTCTTTCAGTGTCATGAAGTTAACCAGATGGTAATCGAAGTTTAGCCTACTTGTTTGCCCAATGACTAGCACTGCCTGCTACACAGACCGTCATGTGGCTTCTTCTGTTTCTACTGAGATTGTGAAATGTTGTGTTATCTCTGCTGTAAGTGTTTATTGTGCTGTTATATTTGTTTCAGATACAGTATCACATTTTCATGTATCAGTAAGTTAGTCGGCTAATAATCGAAGTTTGGAGAGGGGAGGAGGCCGTTTGCGTAGCGCCACCGCCACCCTGCTCACGGTGGCGTCGACTGCTATAGTATACACGTGACGTCACGGTCCCCTGATAAACAATAACAAACCGCCGCTGGCCGGCCCGTGGCAGGCCAGCAAATCGCAAGGATGGTGAAGTGGTGTTGTGCATTCGGCTGCTCAAATAAGGCAGGTAGAGACAATATCTCGTTTTATAGATTTCCTGTCCAGACTAGAAATAGAAAAGGAGGGCCTGAAAGGGCTATAAATCACAGGAAATTGTGGGTAAATGCCGTCAAGAGAGCAGCAGTCGATTCAGTTCCAAGGTTTCGGAGCCTTCACAACATGACAGATTGTGCAGTGCACATTTCATATCAGGTAAGTTTTTAAATATTGTATTAAACTATTAATTTTACTTTATAAATACCAGATTTTATTTAATGTAAGATATAGAGACTGGGCTTAGGATAATTTCAGGCGCAGTCCATTTAGATAGGGTAACAAAATCATGTGAAACTACCAGCAGATAATTCACACATTGGTTTGTGTAGTTATCTATGCCATAACTGAATCGATTAGTGTGTAAAATTGCAGGAGAGAGAGAGAGACTAAGAACATACAGGAATTAGTTACTAATTTTATGTCTGTCCTAAGTCACTCCCTCTCTCCTGCAGTATGACACACTTTTTCAGTTATGGCATGGCTAACACTATAACGAATCTGTGAATTATTTTATTCTTAAGATTGGGCAAAGGTAGGCATTTCTCCACTGCAGCAGACCATGGTCCACACGTGAAGCCTAATTCAGAATTATCACCGTGTTCCCCTACCATGTTACTTTGCTGTTTTTGAAAGGATAAAAGATAAAGGTTAAGTTTGGATAATATGATGGTCATATATTTTTTTGGGGAGAAGGATTGTCTTTTTTTCCACTGTATTACTTATTATATGACAAATAATTTCAGATGTACATGTGTTGCTGTTATGCTTCTGTTAGACAAATTCTTAACTATTACTTGATCCTTCAGCATCTTTTATGATCGATTGGTTAGCTTGGAGCTCTAGTATCCAAGAACACCCAAGTGCACTTCCACCCCAAGGAAATTCAACTGAATTTCATGATAATTTATGAAGGTTTTTGTGAAGAAAAGATTACCATTGTTATAAAGTAAAAAAATATAACATTCTGGACTTCTCAGCTCTAAATAAAACCAGAGAACTGTCATTATGTTATAGCTGCAGCTCAGGTTAGGTTAGGGATGGGAAGGATAGGGTAGGTTAGGTTAGGTTAGATAAATATGAAATATTTGGGCTTTCATCAGATTTGGATTCATATGGAAATTACATAATTCAGGACATAAACAGACGAACTTCATTAAAATACCTTGGCTGTTATGATGCACACTGTAGAAGCATTCCCTTGCTTGATGTCTGCTATGAGTAACTCACTGACCCATCCAGCAACAAAGTACTTATAGGTTTCCAGACTTCTGCTTGCTCTCAGTTCCTTATGATTATATACATTTTTGTAGTTTATTTAGTACTGGTATATGTCACCGTGGCGCAAGTCTTGTAGATCGCCATCAAGCAGAGTCGTGATGTCTTTTCACTTGTGCCGCGGTATGTTATAAGGATCTTTATTACCTATTTCCTTGAACTTTTCACAATATCGAGACGCAGATTCAGAGTTCAACATCTGAAGAACATAATTTGATATATGAACACCATCAATAACTTTTCCTGCCATACTGAATGAGCTCAATTTGAGTGACTGATATGCGTCTAGAGGGGAAGAAACCTTATTTATTTACATTTTTGCCACGGCCAGAGTCGAACCACACGTATTAGGGGCGGGGCTTAATGACGTTAATGCATACCATCAATACAGCCCAGTACATTCGAGTGTTTACATTCGGCCCTTGAAGCGTTGTGTTATATCTGTCGCAGGTTTTGTGCTGCCACAAGTGTTCAGTAAGTATTGTCTGAGTTCTGTTGAATGTACTGTGCCACCATGATGTGTACTGAGTAATTTGTGTGACCTGTTGCATGTACAGTGCTGCTGTTACAAGTAATGAATATGTTGTGATTGGATGTGTACTTGGTGTGAAGCATCTGCTACTACAGTAAAAGTAGCTCTCTTTCCTCTTTTGCATGAAGAAAATTTACAACTGTCGAAATACAGTGACAACCCTATCTCAGCTAGTGGGTGTTTCAGATGGTTCGATATTTCCACTACATATTCGTTCGACTTTGAGAAGATATTTGTGTCTGTCTGTACAGTCAGTATTAACCCCTTAACCGCGGGGCGTCACTTTTGTGACGCTTGGGAGCAAGGGATCATACCACGGGGTGTCACTTTTGTGATTCTGTGTTATTTTGAATTTGTCCGGGCTTTCAAGTGGTGGCTTGTATCATCTATCAGTACTGCCAATGTCCAACACTAGTCAGCACTCCTAATCTCATCTGTACTCCCATCCATTGTTGACACTTTAACCATTTCTCCCCATTCTTGACTCCCCTCCATTACCCTCTCCTCTTGCCTGCCCAGCCATGCTGGAATTTTCCACTGATTTCATCCATTGAAATAAGCCCTATGCCTTATTCTTATATCAAATAATATATACAAGAAAGAAATAAGGCAAGTGATAGTGCCATACACCTGGAATTGGCTAATTATCATGTTGCAACACCTCACTTGCACTCGTTCGCTAATTTTTGCTGTTTATTTCCCCTTGAAATATACCGTATAATCGATTCTTGTAATAAAAATATATATAAGAAAGGAAGGGAGAAGCCTAAGTGATATTTACATTCACCTGGAACTACCTAATTTATTATGTATTGTCTAGATTTCCTGCCAATCATTTCATAGTGTATATATTAGCAGCTGTCACCACGCTGACATTGGCAGCATTGCACTCCCCCTGGGCCACCACAGTACAGTATTCAGTTTACTGTCGTCTTTCAAGGTGAAACCACGTCGGATTCTTGCTTGTCCAATTCCACCGCTTTTTAGCCCCATGCAAAGGGCCCTGTGACCTATACCTCGTGTGGAAAGGGGTAAAGGGCTAAGTGACTGCTGTGGAATGTGAACTGGCTAATTTATCAATGAAAACGATGGACAGTGACTATGATCTTTCTGGTGACTAAAACAGTGCAAGTGGAAATGTAAATAATGTGTAAACAGCAAGTGAAAGCAATGAATGTAAATATAAGTGAACAGTGGAAAATAGTTTTATAAGTTACTGCAAGTGACAGTGCATAACAGTGTAAATAAAATAGAAATGTGAATAATGTAAATAAAACAGAGAATGTAAATAGAATTGTAAATGAGTACTGTAGTAATATAAGAATACGAGTATATATACTAGGAGTAATGAAAGTGAAAGTTTCACTCTAGCATGTATGAATACAAAGAGTTATGAAAGTGGAAGTGAAAGTGACAGATTTGCTCTGAGTGCTAGTATACAGGACGAGAAAGTGAATGCTACATATTTTACTGAAAGAGAAATTGAATGCCTACAGTGACAATAAACTACTATTACTGAAGGAAACATGGATAAAGACTGCAGATATATATAAGTGTTATATAGTAATAGAAATATAAAGTGTGAGTGTTTTTATGAATAATAAATGACAGAACACCAGTGGTGAATGAGCGCAAGTGGGAAGGTCATACGCGCTCATAATTTTCATTGCTTTCACTGTTTTTTTTTTGGAATATGGATTCCAAACTATTTGAAAATCATAGAATAGTGTTTCTAGTGATAATATCAGGCTGTGGTAATCATATCACTGGTTGTCGGGAAGTGTAAAGTGGAGACTTACAACTTCAGAGGTCTCCACAAGTCCTACGGTACTCGACAAAGGCTGAACAAACATGCCAGGAGAAAGCTGACGGTATGCGCCTTGTGCTTATGAATTTTTAATATTCTAGGACTAATCACTGATTTTTGGCAAATATTTTTAGAGTCTGTCAGAGCCTAAATATGCCCGCGGGACACGCAAGTCAAGCCAAAACAACCCTGCGGTTTAGGGGTTAATGCCGGTTCACACAGTCAGTCAGTGGGCACTTGTGATTTTGGAGTATAATAGAGGGAAAATAAATGCTGAAAAACAATCTTGTATATGTGATGCTTTACCCCTTCTTGTCTTGTGTTTACAGTGTGTTTCTTTCCCATGCTTCAAAATGTGCTCAGAGACAAGAGGCGCTTACTGATTGTGTCGAAGGGCCTTAAAATTGAACCTTTGACCTTACCTTGTGCCCCTGACCTTTGATTGATTGCTGTCAAGATCGTTTTACTGACGTCCGCCAAGTTTGGTTTAATTCACATCCAAAATTTTTAAGTTGGCCTTGTCCAGTAATCTTGATAGTAGACCTTAGCTGATTCTCGGAAAACAGAATCATTTAATCCTTGGCTAACCATACACCATTGTGCCAAGCTAAGTCCAAATTGAAGGAAAACTATTTTACTTAAAAGTTGAGTTCAGATTGAAAGAAAACGCTGACTTAAAGCTGAGTTCATATCGAAAGAAAATTATTTGACTTAGAGTTCAAGTAGAAAAAAAAAAAAAAAACTTTGGCAAAGTTTACTCCAAATCAAAAGAAAACTATTTGACTTAAAATTGAGTCCAAACTGACAGAAAACTATTGGTGTTCAAGAGCCGGCCCTTTGACCGTGCTCTGTGACCTTCGACCAATTGTCCTCACACCTAAGTTACTTCACCCTTGGCTGTCCTTCAACCTTTCCACCAAGTTCGGTCAAAATTCGATGAAAATCTTTGAGTTGTTCTTGACCTAAAACCTCTGACCTCTTTCGACGTCTTCGTGTGTGTGTGTGTGTGTGTGTGTGTGTGATGATAACAGACAGGAAAATAGGCTGACAAACGAGACCAAATGGACATTGAATTTGGCTTTTTTTTTTTTTTTTTTTTTAGAGCGAGAGAACAATTTGGGAAACTCAAAGTGTTTGGTTTCCTTATTCTCAGCATAAAAAAAAAAAAAGATCCCACTCACTATATCCGTGTGGGTATAATAATAATAATAATAATAATAATAGAATAATAATTATTTTAGTAATAATAATAATAATAATAATAATAATAACAGTAGTAGTAGTAGTAGTAGTAATAGTAGCAGTAGTAGTAGTAATAGTAGCAGTAGTAGTAATAGCTCTACTTACGGGCTTTCTTATGATGGTAAATGCCAAAGCGTACACAAAGAGACCCTCATTGACCGTATCATGTACACTGGCGGCCACTTGCATCAGGTCCTCTACCCCATTGGTCTCTGGGGAGGTCAAGATAGGTCAGAGGTCAGGAGAGATTATGAAGAGATCGGCAAGGTCAGGGTAGGTCGCGATGAAGATGGATCAAGAAAGATTAGGAAGTTGAAGTAGGTTGATGGGTTGGAAAAGAGTAGGATAAGAGAGGTTTGGTTAGGGTGACACACACACATACACATACACACACACACACACACACAAAAACACCCTGCCCCACACCTCTCTCTCCCACTCTCTCTCTCTCTCTCTCTCTCTCTCTCTCTCAAATGTCCAATATACAGAAACCTTTTCTGTGTATATTTTGTTTGGTTCTGCAGTGACACATTCCACAGTTCCTGGGTCCATGGATCATTACTACTGGGAGTGTTGAAATTTCTTATCCACCATTAAGGGACTGCTATAATTTTTACACAGCTAGAAGACAAATTGTGTCCTCTCTCTCTCTCTCTGCTTAAAGAACACTCCAGGGGTCTCTTTAACCTGCTGCGTGCCGGCTATTTTTAGTCCTCTGGGTCACCCCATTGCCGGCCATTTTTCGACCTTTTTTTTTTTTGGCTACAATGATAGATTTTGATGTGGAAACAATGAACTTCGCTGTTAAAATGC
Source organism: Coenobita brevimanus (assembly GCF_032717465.1). Taxonomy (NCBI): domain Eukaryota; kingdom Metazoa; phylum Arthropoda; class Malacostraca; order Decapoda; family Coenobitidae; genus Coenobita; species Coenobita brevimanus. The sequence goes on from NC_136957.1 coordinate 2,328,913, forward strand.
TCACCGAGGCTCGGAAATTAGTTTTATTGAGTCCTGCATACTCGTGTGCAGATATAGCTGCTCTATCACATTCACCACGTATGTGAGAGAAAGCCGTTTTCTGTGTAAGGTATACTCAGGTATTTATGCTGGGAAGGTATAGCAATGTTCAGTACACTTTTCTGATCACTTATTACTTCAGCATCTATCACAATTTGCATGTCTTTCTCACTATGAATGCATTATCTTACACATACTTGAAGATTGGTACAACCTGACTTCATTATGTACAGTCCTGGCACTTATAAGAAGGTATTTACAACTTGACCTCACCATATAGTCCTTACACTTACAAAAAAATATTTACAACTTACACTTACATGAAATTATTTACAAAATGCCTTCACTATGTACAGCACTTGGTGAGGCACACAGGCAGAGTGAGGCAGATCGAGCGTGAGGGGGAAAGCGAGTGAGTGTATGGCCTTGACAGCCTGAGGGATGGTAGAGGAACAGTTACCTTACATGCCTGCCAATTTTTACCCACGATTCTTGAAAAATATGGTCACAGTGAAGTTTACTATTTTAGACTGTTTTAAAACGGCACTGGTACTGGCTGCGGCATTATGTCAGACCGTTTTAGAATGGCACTGGCATGCAGTGGATTAAAAACATTTGCTTATGGCGTGATTTTATATTTCTTACCATTTGTGTGTGTGTGTGTGTACTTACTCATGAACACGTCGCACAGGTCCTTGGCGGCCCTTCGATGTGGCCTCAGGAAGAAGGAAAATGGCTCTCCCTTCGGCACTGTCAAGGCCGCCCCTAAATTGGCTGGGGCTGCGTCTGTCCGATTGGGAACATTTACACGCGTCTCCACCCCGGGTCCAGAGGGGCTGGAGATAACCAGCTGGAGGATGAGCAGGAGGAGGAGGAGGGGGAATTTTAAGTATTTTACCTCTCTCTCTCTCTCTCTCTCTCTCTCGTCGTATATGTATTTATTCCTGTCAGTTTCTCTCTCTCTCTCTCTCTCTCTCTCTCTCTCTCTCTCTCGTCGTATATGTATTTATTCCTGTCAGTTTCTCTCTCTCTCTCTCTCTCTCTCTCTCCATCTATCAGTATATGTATTCCTGTCAATCTCTCTCTCTTTCTCTCTCTTCGTATATGTATGTATTCCTGTCATTTCCTCTCTCTCTCTCTCTCTCTCTCTCTCTCCATCTATCAGTATATGTATTTATTCCTGTCAATCTCTCTTTCTCTCTCTCTCTCTCTCTCTCTCTCTGTCTCTCCATCTATCAGTATATGTATTTATCCCTGTCAATCTCTCTCTCTCTCTTCATCTGTTAGTATATGTATTTATTCCTGTCAATCTCTCTCTCTCTCTCTCTCTCTCTCTCTCTCTCTCTCTCTCTCTCTCTCTCCATCTATCAGTATATGTATTTATTCCTGTCAATCTCTCTCTCTCTCTCTCTCTCTCTCTCTCTCCATCTATCAGTATATGTATTTATTCCTGTCAATCTCTCTCTTTCTCTCTCTCTCTCTCGTCGTATATGTATTTATTCCTGTCAGTTTCTCTCTCTCTCTCTCTCTCTCTCTCTCTCTCTCTCTCCATCTATCAGTATATGTATTTATTCCTGTCAGTTTCTCTCTCTCTCTCTCTCTCTCTCTCTCTCTCCATCTATCAGTATATGTATTTATTCCTGTCAGTTTCTCTCTCTCTCTCTCTCTCTCTCTCTCTCTCTCTCCATCTATCAGTATATGTATTTATTCCTGTCAGTTTCTCTCTCTCTCTCTCTCTCAGTACTTACCGTGGTGCTGAGGTCATAGCCAACCTTATCTACGCCTCTTGGTCTATCGAGGGGGTCGTAGGGCTTCTCAAATAGATAGAGGAGGTTTCTTTCTGTCGGGTTCAGGGCAGACATCTTGGCCACTCACTGGAGGGAGAGGAAGGCAAGATTAGCTGAGAAACTGACTAGGAGAGTGAATGTGAGGAGGAGTGGGAGATGAAGGGATGGGGTGGAGGGGATGGAATATGAGACTGACTAGGAGAGTGTATGTGAGTGAGAAGGGGGAGACCGAGGATGAGATGGCGGGATGGATTGGAGATATGTATATGACAGAGGGGTGAGAGACTGACTAGGAGAGTATGTGAGTGAGCAGGAAGGGAAGACAGAGGATGTGATGGAGGGATGGAGTGGAGAGGTATATGAGAGAGGGAAGTGTGAATTGGAGGGAGGACAGCAACACGGCAGAGGACAGGCGGAGCTCTGTTTGTGGCCACCCCTCAAGAGATTAAGTCATCTGGCAATAGATAAAGAGATTTTTGCAAATATTGTCCCCTTATTCAAGAAAGAGAATAGACAAAATCCACTCAACTACCGACCAGTATCACTGACCAGTGTTGTAAGCAAGGTATTAGAAAACCTTATAAGAAAAGCTTGGGTAAATCATCTAGAAGAACACAATATGATAACAGAAAGACAGTTTGGTTTCAGAAAAGGAAAATCATGTGTTACTAATCTGTTGAGCTACTGTGACAGAGTAACAGACACAATACAGGAAAGAGAAGGATGGGTGGACAGTATTTAGATTTCAAGAAAGCATTTGACACAGTACCACACCAAAGACTTTTATGGAAACTGTACCATCAAGGAAGAATTCGAGGCAAACTGTTTTGTTGGATGAAAGATTTTCTCATAAAAAGAGAAATGAGAACAGTACTAAGGGGAAACTACTCATCATGGAAAGAAGTGACTAGTGGAGTACCACAGGGCTCAGTGCTGGCGCCAGTCATGTTTTTAGTGTATATAAATGATATAGACAGTAACACTGGAAATGAAAGCTATCCAAATATGTTTGCAGATGATGCGAAAATACAAAGGAGAATTACTAACACAGACTCTTGAAAAGAGCTACAAGAAGAAATAAATAAACTTCGTGAATGGAGTAGTACATGGCAAATGGAATTCATTGTGGACAAGTGTCATGTAATCAAATTTGGCAAAAGTGGAAAAAGACCTGATTGGGATTATACGTTAGGAAATAAAACCCTATACACATCAGAAAGAGAGAAAGACCTAGGTGTGATTATCAATAACAGACTATCTCCGGCTGACCACATCAGTGAGAAGGTACGGAACATGTATACACTGCTTGCAAATATGAGAATAGCATTCACATTCATAAATGAAGACATGCTAAGAAGGATAATAACATCATTCATCAGACCAACCCTGAAGTATGCATCAGTAGTCTGGAGTCTTCATCTCAAAAAACACATAGACAAGATTGAAAAAGTTCAGTGGACCGCTACAAGATGGATACCAAGCTTAGGGGATCTAAGCTACGAAGAAAGACTAAATAAACTGAAGCTACCAACACTACAGGAGAGAAGGAAAAGAGGTGACATGATAATGCTATATAAATTCATATCAGGAAAGGAGAAAATAGACATAAATGATTACTTAACATATGGAGAAGCATCAGCAAGAGGACACTGCAAAAAACTGCATAAGAAGAGAGGTGATAAGGACGTGAGGAAATTCAGTTTCCCAAACAGAGCAATTGATCATTGGAATGCATTACCGAATGAAACAGTGTGTGCCAAAACAATTCACAAATTTAAGGATATGTACGATAAATATGGTTTAAGACACGGGACAGTACGAGCCTGACTCATTCCTGTAAAGATACAATTAGGTAAGAACAATTAGGTAAGACACACACACACACACACATAAAAATCCATAACAAAATTGTCTCTCTCTCTCTCTCTCTCTCTCTCACACACACACACACACACACACACACACACACACACACACACACACACACACACACACACACACACACACACACACAATCCGATCATCGCATCAGTAACCCCAACTTCATTTGATTTCCACCTGAAGAAAACGGACAGAAAACAGAGCAGCGTTGCCAGGGATAACTCAAGCCAAATTACCTGCTTCATTACATTTCACGGGGACTGAATTACTTTGATGTTATTTAAAGGTGTGAAGTTTTCCAGCCATAATGTCATGTTCTTTGATTCTCTCTCTCTCTCTCTCTCTCTCTCACGCACGCACGCACACGCACGAAGCACGCGCGCGCACACACACACACACACACACACACACACACACACACACACACACACACACACACACACACACACACACACATTCAAATCCTTTAAGTATATGTATTTTATTTTTCACCTGCACGTAGTAGCTAACGCAGTGTGTATTTTCCGTTCCTGTGTGTGTGCACGTGTGTATATGTGTCTGTATATGCATGGGTTTGTCAGTCTGTCTATGTCTGTGAGCAGCATAGCGAGCACAGTTTTCATTCAACTTATACCAAACGTCATAGAAAGATTAACGGTCAGGCAAGGATGACGTGATTTGCTTTTCAGGACAGTGGGTCAAAGGTCAAGGTCACAGGGCAAGGTTAACTCAAATGGTTATAATCCGATTTGAACCAAACTTAGTGGAAGAGTTGATGGTCAGGCAAGGATGAGGTGGTTCAATTTTTTGGTCAATTGAACGAAGGGCAAGGTCACAAGGAAAGGCCAAATGTGTCGGGCGCGGGTATTGCACTCCCTGGGGATTGCTCCTTGTGTCTGTGTGCCAGTTCCTACCGCGACATCCGCCTTTACGCTACACCGTCACGCACAGAGAAACACACAACTGGAGCGTGGATGCTTACTTTTGTCCATAATCTCCCTTTGTGTGTTTTTCTGTTTGTGGCCAATTTCCTCGTGTTTATATTTCAGTTCGTATTGTTTATTTTACGTACGTGTGTGTGTTTGGGGGGGGGGGGATCCGCACCAACAGAGGCGGCCAAATGAAGTGTACTGTACGTGTCACTGAGTCGCTAATTCATTCATTCATTCACACACTCATTGAGCCCATGTACCTTTCTAAAGGATGGAATCTGGCACATTGCAATCTACTCAGCACAAAATTATGTCTCTTCTCTGCTCAGCTGTATCGTAAGTCTGCAAGTGTCAACCTCTGTGTATCCGACGCAGCATTTACTGGCCACCTAACACACACACACACACACACACACACACACACACACACACACACACACACACACACACACACACACACACACACACACACACACACACACACACACACACACACACACACACACACTTCCAAAACGTCACTTTGTACAGCTTTGGCAATATTTCCGAAACCCTTACAAATTTTGAGTTTGCCAACATTACATACAAAGGCCTACACGTAGACATACATACTGACGTAGTATATATATATATATATATATATATATATATATATATATATATATATATATATATATCATCATCATCAGCCATAACTAGTCCACTGCTGAACAAAGGCCTCCCCCAACCTTTTCCACGAATTCCTTGACTGAGCCAATCTTTGCCACGTTTTCCCTGCAAATTTCTCTATCTCATCTCCATCTCCTGTCTGGCCTTTTTCTGCTACGCTTACATTCTCGTGGTGTCCAGTCCGTCAGCCTCTTACTCCATCGGTTATCCCTTATTCTTGCTACATGGCCTGCCCACCTCCATTTCTGTTCTTTTATAACTTCTATAACATCTTTGACTTTAGTCTGCTCTCTCACCCAACTTGATATTTTCCCGTCTTTTAAAAATATTCCCAACATTGACCTTTCCATTGCTCTTTGAGAACGGATTAGTTTATTTTCCATTGATTTTGTCAGTTTCCAGGTCTCACAATCATACGTCATAGCTGGAATTATACATTCATTATATACTTTTCGTTTCATACAAACTGGCAAGCTACTTTTCATAACTTCTCTGTGTTTACCGAAAGCTTTCCATCCAATTGTTCTTCAAGAATTTCATCGCTTATTCTGATGACTCTCTTTGGTGTTTGTGGATTAAACATTACTTTGGTTTTACTTCGGTTCATTTTCAGTCCTACTTTTAGACTTTCTTTGTTCAGGTCATTTAACATTTCTTGCAATGCCTTCGCTGTTTCTGAGATTAGGAAAATGTCATCTGCAAATCTTAAATGGTTTAGCTTTTCTCCATCAATGTTCACTCCTTTGTTTTCCCAGTCTAGCTTTCTGAAAATACTTTCTAGGCATGCTGTAAATAATTTTGGTGAAATTGTATCTCCCTGACGCACGCCCTTTTCAATCTTAATTTTTTCTAAGTCCTTGTATAATTTAACTGTAGCAGTTCCCTCTTTATATGTTTTCGATCAGTTTTACAATGTTCTCATTCACTCCTTGTTCTCGCAATGAATTTATAATTGCTATGTGCTCCACTGAGTCGAAAGCCTTTTCGTAATCAACAAAACCTAAGCACAGTGGTTTATTCTATTATATATATATATATATATATATATATATATATATATATATATATATATATATATATATATATATATATATATATATATATCGTTTCGTTCGTATCGTTTGTAGAGGCTCAGAAATGCTTGCATGCATCGGCCTAATTGATCACCTAATGACTGTTTTCCACGCTGCTTGATCTCTGGCATCCTTCCTGTTCAGTCCGTTATCCCTGACGTTACACCCTATGACCTCGTCCCAGGTCTTTTTCGGTCTATCTCTCACAACCCCACCCCCGACATTCACACGTTTCACTGTTTGCGCCCAGTTATTGTCTTCCTCCATCCTCTACACATGCCCAGACCATCTCAGTCTGCCCCTCCTCATCACAACACCAATACATTCAAGTCCCATCCGGCCTCTCAACTCCTCATTCACAATCCTTGTCACACGCCCCAAAGCCTCGCATTCAAGGACGCACTGCACATCCACCTAATTATTGTCGTTTCTGTCCGTTTAAGCCTGTGAATATCCTCTTCCTTTGCTGCCCAGGTCTCACTACCATACAGCATTACACTCCCAACACATGCCACATACAAACATCCCCTTGCACAGAGGGAGAGCCCTCTCAGTGTCGAGAGGCAACAGCTCACTGAACTTCCTCCAACCACTCCTTACCCTAGCCACAGCCCCACTTCCAGCACATAACATGTCCCCCAAATAACAAAACTCCCACACACTCAGCAGACTCATCAGCAAAATCAATCCTTTCAAACCCGACACTCTCTCTCTCTCTCTCTCTCTCTCTCTCTCTCTCACAGTATATATATATATATATATATATATATATATATACAGATACAGTATATTATATATATATACATATATATATATATATATATATAATATATATATATATATATATATATATATATATATATATATATATATATATATATATATATATATATATATATATATATATATATATATAATTTATTTATTTATAATTAGATCTCATTGCTGCTCCTTATAAGGTGTTACTGGAAGGGTAGTCCGTTTAGCGTACGGCCCTCCGCCTATCGGCTGATAGTCACGCAGCTCTTAGGTTCCAACCATAGGGTTTCCCGCTTTATTAACTTTTAATAATTGCTAGTTCCGTCCATTCTATTCGACCAGGGTTCTCAATGTGATATATATATATATATATATATATATATATATATATATATATATATATATATATATATATATACATAAATAGATGGATAGACATAGATATATAAACAGACCAGCAGCCTTGGTCAATTTTTCCGGTAGTCCACAAACAACATAACAGATGGTTGTTATTAATGTCAGCATCACGGGACGGACATCATTACTGTACCACCAGCTGATGGCAGCCTTAGCCTTGACGTTAATAGCAACCCAGTCTGTTGTGGCAGGTCAGGGACAGCCTTTACGTGGCTTACATAATTACGGTACGGCAAATTGATGGCATCGCATGGAAGGCCAGTGACAAGCACGTCATCGAAACTCAGTTCTTCAAACTCTTCCTCGCAACAGACAAGATCAGTTCCCCAAGCCATTGTTTTGTCCAGCCATCACCTCCTCCTTCAGTTATCATTGATACAGCTTAAGGGACACAAGCTCTTAAAAACGAGACAACCTACCTCTTCAACGTCTTCCTGGACACTGATGGAAAACCCTCGAGGTCCCGCCTTATATACCCTCTGGCCTGGGGATCCCGCCGTCTTTGTTGAATATCCAGAAACACGTACACTAGAGCTCCACTAGAAACTCACCTGGGGATATCATATGTGTTGCGGGGACGGCTCACCCTGCTGGTGTGGGCGTGGGTGTTGCAGTTCTTGTTGACTAACCCCTGGTCTGTGTGGCTGAGCAGACCCATCCACCACAAACAATCATCCCCCCCTTCTGGGCCATCCCCTGCAGTGAACTAATGCTCCCTTGCGGCGAGGACAAGGGTGTGGAGGTTTGGTTCCCGGATGGACGCCGCATTTGCAGCTTCATCCAGTTAATAGGGGCACCAGACTCCACATAGCCCCGTTGCCTAGTAATGTGGTTGGAGAAGGAAATGAATAAATGATGCAGGATATACAACGCTGAGTGACCCGCCCCCGCAACACGCCATAAATCAGCCAGTGGCGTTTAAGAAAAGCGTTTTTATATACATAGCAGCTAATTCTGAGGTCCTGTGATATTAAACGAAGCCATATTTTGGTTATATATATGAAACTTTAACGAGATTTTCTGTTTTTTCGTCGACTTTTTTTTATTTATAGTTTTATGACTCGAGCGACACTATGCTTCTTTCACCTTAACTTGGCCCAGATTTTCGTCGTTTTGCAGCTTAATTCACGTAGCTTAGTAGCAGTGAGAGGCAATGCTACGGCTCTACATCCTTTCCACGGCACTACTTCGTGACTAGCATCTTATTCTAGTGTAAATCTGTGCCTACAACTCAGCGTTCAAGATGGAGAGATGGCAATTTTAGGCCAAGTTAGAGTGAAAACGGTATAGCACTCCTGATACTGCAATTCGGCCGTTACTGCGGTTGGCCACCTTTGAATTTTGATTTACGAGGGTGTTCAAAATATCGACATTGATGATTTTCGAAATATCAACACGAATCGCGTTTGAAATAGAGAAATATGTTGTGAAAAAAGATTTGGCATAATATCAGGTACTTAATGATGAATATTTTGCTTCAATTTAGCGGTTTATAAGGAATGTACGATACTGAAGACTGTCCATCTTTTCAATGTTTTAATTCTATAATTCTCTCTCTCTCTCTTTCTCTCTCTCTCTCGGAAAAAATTACCGTGTACGTTAATAAGCATAATTCTCTCTCTCTGAAAAAATTACCGTGTACGTTAATAAGCATAATTCTCTCTCTCTCTCTCTCTCTCTCTCTCTCTCTCTCTCTCTCTCTCTCTCTCTCTCTCTCTCAAATACGTCAGTAGATGAACATAAAAACTAGGTAGGTAGGTAGAGAGGTTGTAGGTAAGTAGGTTGGTAGGTAGGTACTTGTAGGTAGCTTGGATAGACAAACAGGTAGAAAGGTAGGTAGATAGACATGTAGGTAGGTTGGTAGGTAAATTGGTAGGTAGGTAGATCAGGCGGATAGGTATGTATGTATGTATATGTATGTGTGTTTGTATGTATATGTATGTTTTTACCTATGTATGTGTCAGATAGGTAGTTGGATGAAAGAAAAAAGATTACGGTAAGGAGATAGATAGATAGACATAGATAGATAGACAGACAGATAGATAGATAGACAGATAGACAGACAGATAGATAGATAGATAGACAGTGAGAGTCAACCAGAAACGCAGGAAAAAACAAACGGACAGAAAAACACAGGTGAGAACAACAGCCTACAGGTGTGTCCTAGTTGATATTTGTGTCACTGATTATGTTACGTAATGGGTAAATACAGCCTCTTTCTCTCTCTCTCTCTCTCTCTCTCTCATACCGTATTACCGTATTCCTGAATAAAAATAATCTGACAAATTTGCCTCCATTTTTTAACACAAATTTAACGATAACTACCGCAAAAATGCCATCTGATGTCAACTACCTCGATTTCCAGAGAGTGATTAGGTTCCCCATCTATGACCACCAGAAAAACAGGCAAACCTCTGGCAAATTACGTTCCTGGATTGGCGATTAGTTAACGAATCGCAATTAACGCGTCGTGATAATTGGCGAATCATCAGAGAGGCAGGAAATGACAAGCGGAGTTCCTTATGAGTCATTTCTGGGACCCGTTTTCTTTCCATCAGTGATCTGCCTACTTCTTCCTTCACCTTTATCAATCTTTTTCTGTGCCTGTCCTCCTCTCTTCCTATTTCTCCCATCTTTCCTCTCACTTCTTATTGCTTTTCTTTCCTTTCCAGGTGGCTTTACATTGAGTGACAAGCCAAATGGTTTCGTGTAAGCCAAGAAACCATTTACAACGCTGGGTGGTAACCATATAACCAAACCATACGTGCTCCCAACGTGTCAGCAAGTGGGTTGGTAGAGGGTTAGTGCTCCTTCCCAGAAAACAAATAACTCAAAGTCAAATGGCCACCCCTTGCCGGATTATGGCATCTGGCAGTAGATAGATAGATAGATAAAGGAAATGGACTCACTTCTAAGGCAGCGAAATTTGCAGATGACACGAAAACTGGAGGCAAGGTAATTACGAAAGGAGACTGTAAATCAATACAACGTGACCTGGAGAAGTTAATAAGTTGGGGTGAAAAATGGCAGATGAAATGTAATATAGATAAATGTAAGAATATGCACTATGGCGACAAAAACATTAAATATAAATATCGCATGTTTACCACCCCACTGACGGGCGTAAAGGACCAGAAGGACTTTGGAATTATTATCAGCAACGACCTCAAAATCTCCGAACAGCGTATATTTCCGGTAACAAGGCAAACAAGATGCTCGGTTGTATCGCCAGGAACTTCGAACATCAAACGCCTAATGTAATGTCTAAGCTTTATACGTCATTACTTAGACCTCACCTAGGATGCTGTGTGCAATAAAAGTCCGCGAATCTCATTATGAAGGAAGATAAGCTTGAAAGAATACAGAACAGAGCAACAAAAATCGGTTCCATCGCTCCGAACATTACCTTATGAAGAGTGACAAAAAACTAGGTCTGTTTATCTCTCTCTCTCTGTATTCCCTAGGATGTCATTATCTTAAGCTCTCTTCCCAGTATCTTAATATCTCTCTCTCTCTCTCTCTCTCTCTCTCTCTCTCTCTCTCTCATGCAGCAGCTTGTCATCTTTAATCCATATATTTCCCACTGCCTATGGCCTCCACTCTTTTTACACTGAGTGACAAGCCAAATGGTTTCCTGTAAGCCAGGAAATCGTTGACAGCGCTGGGTGGTAACCACGTAACCAAATAACGGGGTGATGTGGTAGCCAGATAACGGGGTGATGTGGTAGCCAAATAGCCAAATAACGGGGTGATGTGGTAGCCATATAACGGGGTGATGTGGTAGCCTGCTATTGTGCCCCTGTTAACTGGGTGAAGGTGCATATGTAGCGTCCACCAGGGAACAAACCCTCCACACACTTTCCCGGGCACATGGGTTCCCGGAGGGGAGGGGAGGGGGTGGAATTGGAAGCCTGACTCTGGTGATCTGTTGAGCCAGACACACAGCGGCTGATCAACAAAAACAACCCAGCTTATTGTCCTCCTTGTTTTGCCTTTTAAATATATACACGACGGCATAAATAGATCAAAGCATTACAGCACCAGCAACAACAGCCTACCATCACCCCAACACACCAGCACCACAACTACCACACCAAAACATCACCACAACTACCACACCAGGACACCACCACTACCACAACACCAGCAACAACAGCCTACCATCACACCAACACACCAGCACCACACCAGAACATCACCACAACTATATACCACACCAAAACACCACCATCACCACAACAGCCACACCAAAACACCACCACCACAACAGCCACACCAAAACACCACCACCACAAAAGCCACACCAAAACACCACCACCACACCACACCACAACAGCCACACCAAAACACCACCACCACAAAAGCCACACCAAAACACCACCACCACCACCACACCACACCACAACAGCCACACCAAAACACCACCACCACCACAACAGCCACACCAAAACACCACCACCACCACAACCAATTCATATCAACCACCATTAGCCTCACACGCACACACACACATACACACACATACACACACAGACAGACAGACAGAAAGACAGACAGACACACAGACATACAGACAGACAGACACAGACAGACAGACAGACAGACACAGACACACACACACACACACACACACACACACACACACACACACACACACACACACACACACACACACACACACACACACACACACACACACACACACACACACACAACACCACCGCTGTAAAATCAACAAAATGGCCTTGAGTGTAACAACAACAACAACAACAACAACAACAAAACCATAACAACAACAGAATTTCCCCCGTCTAGGAAAATAACTGAGAGCTTTTAGGAAACCCCAAATAGCGGCCATCTTGAATTGGAGGTGAACGGAAGTGATAGAGAGAGAGAGAGAGAGAGAGAGAGAGAGAGAGAGAGAGAGAGAGAGAGAGAGAGTGTCTGACGGATGTGAGCTTAACCGAGACAGATAGATAGATAGACAGGAAGACAGACAGATAGATAAGTAGACAGCGAGACAGGCAGACAGACAGATACATAGACAGGCAGACAGACAGAAGAATAGACAGATAGACAGATGAATAGACAGATAGACAGGCAGACAGACAGATGAATAGACAGATAGACAGGCAGACAGACAGATGAAGAGACAGATAGACAGGCAGACAGACATAAATAGACATAGAAAGACAGACAGACAGACAGACAGAGAGATGCAGTCTGATGGATATGTTAGTAATTAAATGAGAGAGAGAGAGAGAGAGAGAGAGAGAGAGAGAGAGAGAGAGAGAGAGAGAGAGAGAGAGAGAGATATGGGGGAGGGGGGATTCCTCTCTGTACTTTGCGTGTTGTGGGGACGGCTCAGCATTACCAGTGTCTATCCTGCATCACATTTATTCACCTCCTACTGCCCCTGTCACGCCCACACCAGCAGTCCGAGCCGACTCAGCCAGGTGAGTGTCCAATCAGGCGCTATTTTCGTCCCACCCTGTATTCGTAGTCGTTCTGAAGGGGTTTATGAAGATATGTGTGTGTGTGTGTGTGTGTGTGTGTGTGTGTGTGTGTGTGTGTGTGTGTGTGTGTGTTTTACGTTAATGTATTTTCTTACGTTGAGTGAAAGCGTTTAGATCAAAGGTTCCTGTCTTTTTTATGCTGTCACTCCTTGCCACACCAAGGTAGGCTGTTACTACACTATCTCTCTATCTATTGCCAGACACCTTAATCCCGAAAGGGGTGGCCACAAACAAATCGCCTTCATGTCGCCCTGTCCCCCTCTATATCACTGCCCTGCTCCCAGCTCACACCCCCTTCTCTCATATAGCCCTCCACTCCATCCCTCTATCTTATCCTTGGCCTTCCTCTCCCTCTCCCCCCCTCCACCTGACTCACATACACTCTCCTCGTCAGTCTCTCACTTCATCCTCTCAACATGGCCAAACGTTAGGAGAAACACACTGAGGTTTACGAAGCTACGTCCAGAAAGTACACAGATCCTGCAAATGATAATCCCGTATCCTGTCTTAAACAAAACAAAACAAAGGAAGAAGAAAGAAAAACCGCAGAGCAATGTTTTATCCACATCACCCCCACGAAAAGGCAAAATTATTACCCCTTTGGCTGTAATTCCCTCTGGGTTAAAAATTACTGGTCTAGAGGAAGTAAGGATGCATGGTGTATTATTGACGCATATTTGGATACATTTAGAGATACATTAGAACACATACATATACACAGACGTTCTGTCTATGTATGTATGTATCTATATCTGTCTATCTATCTTTCTGTCTATCTATCTATCTATCAACCTATCTATCTATCAGTGGAGAGGTAAACTAGAACAGTGCTTCAAGAGAGTCAAAGGCTTCGATAATGTAAACAGATCATTTCCTCACATTTCCTTAAACTCTCAGGACATGACCTAGACCAAACATTTCCTCACTAACGATGGTAACGATGGTGGGAAAATCTGCGGCTGTGAGAGTGTGTGTGTGTGTGTGTGTGTGTGTGTGTGTGTGTGTGTTATTTTATTTATTTATTTATTTATTATAGATGGATGACATTTTATTTTTCTTCGGCCACCAAACACTCGACCACTTTCGAATTTTGAGTAGAAGGCAGTTTAAAATATCCACATTAAGAAATTTCATAATAATATCCCATTGGCCTTTAAAAAATAGATAAATATGGTGTGAAAAAAGCTTTAGCGTAATATGAGATAGTTACTGAACAATATCAGGCGTCCATTTGGCTGTAAATAAGGAAAGTACAATATCGAAGACCGTCTATTTTTCAGTGAGAAATTGGTTGTTATTATCCTTATTTTACGGCTAGTTCGAAGGATAATTGTTATGCTGAGTGTTTTTAGGTCGACTTCTCGTCCTAAAAACACTAGCGACTGAACGGGGTCCTCTTTCCGGACAGGAAGTAAAGCACGCACAAAGGAACAGGATATAAAAACCAGACAGTATACCTTAACACATCTATTGCCTTAATTCTACACCGTTACAATATAACACAGAGTGATATTTGATATACAGGAGACAGGGACACAGAGTTAACCATTGAAACCACGATGCACAGTCACACTTAACACACGGTATAATGCATGTACACTAATGTTATGAACCATATGTATCAGTACCCGTATTTCATCTTCAGGCAGACTATATGTTTAATTGGATGCAAGGGGAATGAACAAGATTAAGTGTCCGTGGGGGGAATGCTACTATAAATGGGACAGGGTGCGGATCGCGACACTTGATGTAGTCACTTAGTCGCGGCGGCACTTATACACAGACCTTTGATTCGCCCGCGCACCCTAGTCTCCGTTCACAGTTCCTGAAAGTTCTTTTATTTGGAACTCACACAATCACTATAAGTTCTCTTACTTAGGGTTCAAGGTATTTTCTGTTCTGCAGGGTATCGGGTTCTTATAGACTAATAG
The DNA here is from genome assembly GCF_032717465.1 of Coenobita brevimanus. NCBI lineage: Eukaryota > Metazoa > Arthropoda > Malacostraca > Decapoda > Coenobitidae > Coenobita > Coenobita brevimanus. The sequence goes on from NC_136957.1 coordinate 2,343,917, forward strand.
TAACTGTCACTGGCTTTACACTGGACTTCACTTAGTCACTGTTCACTGTTATTTCCCCTGGTTTGTTCTCGGTACAAGGGGCGTCACGATTTACCCGTGTACCCTGGGTAGAGATCACTCTGAAGTACGGGCGTGAGGAGAAGGCCCTAGGGGGAGCCTGCCTGCAAGGGGCAACACACTGCCCACAGGGGAGTCACTGCCCGGGTCCTGGTCATCGGGGTGGTGCAGGGAGGCCCTCCTGTCTGGGGGCCTCGACCTGAGAGGAGGCCCTCATACTGGAGCCTCGTTGGTGGGGTGCAGGGAGGCCCTCCGGTCTGGGGGCCTCGACCTGAGAGGTGGCCCTCGTACTGGAGCCTCGTTGGTAGGGTGCAGGGAGGCCCTCAGGTCTGGGGGCCTCGACCTGAGAGGTGGCCCTCGGGACTGGGGCCAAACAGCTGGAGGAGGCGGGCCTGTCGCCTCTGGCTCCGTGGGGTGAGGGAGCCTGGGTTGCCCTCATCTGGAGGCTGCTGGTCGGGCCTGGGAGTCCTGGGACTGCAGTCGCCTGTAGGGAAAGGCGCCAACAGGGTTGGGCTGTGGCACCGTCTCCGTCTGGTGTCCGACAGGAACAGAGATTTCCCAGGGGTAGGAGGTAGGGCCGGTATCGGGCCTTGCCACCACTCTGGCGACACCTCCGGGGCAACACTCCCGGATGGTGACAAAGGGCTCCCACAGGGGGAAAAGGCAGGAGAAGGATACACGGAGTCCGTGTCCTCTCCGGTACGTACTGAAGCCGTAGCCTCGGGTCACCTTACCCTGGTACGTACTGCGGCTGTGGCCGTGAGCCTACCCGTCGTACAAGGAGCAACTGAAGGGCGTACAGTGGCCGCTCCTTCCCCGCCACGTACAGTGGCTGTTGATGCGGTGTTGCTCCCGTAGTAGGGAAAAGCAGGAGAGGGGTGCACAGAGGCTGCGCCCTGTCCGGTACGTACTGAGGCTGTAGCCAAGGGCCTGTCTACCCTGGTACGTACCTTGGCTGTAGCCGGTAGCTGATCTTCCCTTAGAGAAGCACCCGAAGGGTGTACAGTGGCCGCTCCTTCCTCGCCACGTACAGTGACCGTCGGCGTGGTGTTACTCCTGTAGGAGAGAACAGTGGGAGAGGGATGCACAGAGGTAACGCCCTCCCCAGTGCACACTAAGGCCGTAGCCGAGGGTCCCCTTACCCTGGTGCACACTTCTGGCCGTAGCCTTGGGCCTCCTGCCCTTGAGGTGGTAACAGTGGCCGTCGACACGGTGTTACCTAGGGCTGAATCTTTTTCAGTCCCACCCCGATTCTGGTGATGGCTGTCCCGCCCGCAAGGTCGTTGGCTTTTTCCGGTCACCTGGTGTTGGGGTAGTTGCGGGGAAAAAGGACTCAGGACAGTAGTGTCCCGGTGACCCTCTTGACCTGGGTCACTAGCCCCACCGTTGTGTCCTCCTGGGGTGGTGGTGTGGTAGCAGCTCGGTGGTGGGGTGGGGGGTGGCGGGTCCGGCGGCGGGTATTTTAATAATATTGTTCAGTAAGCACTTCATATAATGTTAGATATTTCAATACGATATTATATTCTCATACAAACGCGATTTATGTTCGTACGCCGAATATTATCCATGTCGATATTTTGAACTTCCTTGTGGACCAAAACTCGCAGCTGGGACAAAACGTAAGGATGAATTTTGGAATCTAGTGAAGGAGGGCGCCGATCACAAAGAGAAAAAATGAAAATGAAAGAAAAAGAAGACTAAAAGATAGCAAAAGAAAATGAAAAGAACAGGAAATGGGATAACTCGATGATATTCAAAGCCTTTTTAGATGCTAATTTCAGAATATAGAGAAATTTATTGACTCTTTCACTAAGCGAGATTCCCTTTGAGCTGAATGACATCGGTTAACGAGAAACAGAAACGTTTTTTGCTTTCGTTTATAAAGGCTCCAGCATTTCGGCCTTGGTTATCTAATATCGGCTCTCCAAACTGCTCGATCTCTTGACAGCCACCCTGTTCAGTCCCTTATCCCTGAGGTCACACTCTATGACCTCGTCCCAAGTCTTTTTTGGTCTGCTTCTCGCAACCCCACCCCCAACGTTCACATTTCTCAATTTCATCACCCAGTTGTCATCTTCCATCTTCTTCACATTCCCGAACCATCTCAGTCTACCTCTCCTCATCATAGCACCACTACACTCCAGTCCCATCCTTTCTCTTAAGTCTTCCATCGTACCTAGCCCCCCCCCCCCAAAGCCTCTCATTCAAGGACGCACTACATATCCACCTAATTATTGTCATTTCCGTATGTTTAAGCCTGTGAATATCCTCTTCCTTTACTGCCCAGGTCACACTACCATACAGCATTACACTCCTAACACATGCCGCATACAAAGATCCCTTAGCACGGAGGGAAAACACTCTCAATGTCAGGAGAGGCAACAGCACCCTAACTTCATCCAGCCACTCCTTACCCGAGCCACAGAGCTAGAATTTCTTAGAATAAGTTAGTATTAGTTAGAATAACCTAGAATGGGTTAGAATGAGTTAGAATACATTAGAATGAGTTACAGTGAGTTAGGAGTTAGAAAGCCCCAGAGAGAGGGGGAAAACCGCCTGCTTGTGCTCGATTTCCTTTTACTCTATTGTTTTCAACCAGTGACACTGGACGACACTCAAAACACTGTATTGTTTTTACTCTAACTTGGCCAAAAATTACCATCTCTCTTTTTTGGTGTGGCGGCCATCATCCACTCACTTGATGTGGTGCTGCCTACTTTTTGCTTTACCTTTATCTTTCTTTTTCTGTGTCTGCTCTCCTCTCTTTCTACTTCTCTCACCATTTCTGTAACTTTTTATTACTCCTCCTTCCTTTTCAAGTGGCTTTACCTTAAGTGACAAGCCTAATGATTTCCGGTAAGCCAGGAAACCATTTACAACGCTGGGTGGTAACCTTATAATCAACCCATACGTGTTGCCTACGTGTCAGCAAGTGGGTTGGCGAAGGGTTAGTGCCCCTTCCCGTAAAACAACTAACTCAAGACAAACAGCCACCCTTTACGGGAATGTGGCGTAGTGCTATGGATAGAGTTGTAACAATTAACACTCAAATGTGGTGCTAGTCACGAAGTGCTGTGGAAAGGATGTAGAGTTATAGCATTGTCTTTCCCTGTCTACCGACCGTGTGACGTAAACTGCAGAAGGACGAAAATCTGGGCCAAGTTAAAGTGAAAAGAGTGTATGTCATAGTGTGGTTTAGTTATGAGGCTGACATGAGTCTCCTTGGTTACTAGTCAAAACAACCCTCCACTCTGACTACACTTGTCCATCAACTGAACTGAAGTGGGGTACAGATTTTTATCAGCGAGAGTAGTAACCTATGACCTGCCTTTGACCTTTGACCTATGCCTTTTGACCCATGACATTTGACCTATGACCTTCGACCCATGACCTTTGACTTATAACCTTTGACCCATGACCTTTGACTTATAACCTTTGACCCATGACCTTTTACCCATGACCATTGACTTATACCTTTTGACTCATGACCTTTGACCCATGGCTTTTAATCTATGACCTTTGACCCATGACCTTTGACCCGATGACGTTTGACCCATGACCTTTGACTTATGACCTTTGGCCCATACCCTTTGACCCATGACCTTTGACCTATGACCTTTGACATATATTAAAGCAACTGGACGAAATTCAGAACAAAGCTGTTAGAATTATTAACAACCCTGCCATTACATATAAAGTACCTCCCCTACAAGTAAGAAGAATGTTGCCTCCCTTGCATTATTTTACAGATACTTTTATGGCAAATGCTCAGACGAAGTTGCGTCCATGGTGCCACCTCTCCATGCCTTCCCTCGTGCTACGGGCATCTAGCAGCGCTCATGACTGGAATGTCACTCAGCCATATTGCAGAACTTCTGCCTATCAGAATTCTTTCATTCCCCAAACTGCATCTCTCTGCAACTCGCTTCACCAGAGTTGTTTCCCTCCAAACTTCAACCCACAGCTGTTCAAGTCCAGCTGTTACAGATGTTTTATAAATGGAGGACGCCTGTAAACTGGTGTATGGATTATTTTTATTTGATTTTCCCTCTGCTATTTCATACTGTAAAAAAAAATATTTAAATAAATAAGAAAAAAGTATCAAACCACAAAATTGAGATATCTGCCATCCTTTCACCTTAACTTGGCCCAAATTCTCGTCCTCTTGCAGCTACATCCTTTCCATGGCACTTCCTCGTGACTAGCATCATATTGTTTTAGTCTGTTGTCTCAGCATTTGGAGCGATGGTCATTTTAGGCCAAGTTAGAGTGAAAAGAGTATAGGACAAGCCATTGAAAAGTTAGGACAGTCAGGCAAATAGACAGACAGACAGACAGACACAGATAGACAGATTGATAAACAGACAGACAGATAGATTGATAAACAGACAGACAGACAGACAGATAGACAGATTGATAAGCAGACAGACAGACAGAGGTAGACAGATTGATAAACAGACAGACAGACAGGTAGACAGATTGATAAGCAGACAGACAGACAGACACAGATAGACAGATTGATAAACAGACAGACAGACAGGTAGACTGATTGATAAACAGACACAGACAGATAGACAGATTGATAAACAGAAAGACAGAATGATAAACAGACAGGTAGACAGATTGATAAACAGACAGACAGACAGACAGATAGACAGATTGATAAACAGACAGATAGACAGATTGATAAACAGACAGACAGACACAGATAGACAGATAAACACAGATAGACAGACACAGGTAGACAGATTGATAAACAGACAGACAGATAGGAAGACAGATTGATAAACAGACAGACAGGCAGGTAGACATTGATAAACAGACAGACAGGCAGGTAGACAGATTGATAAACACAGACAGACAGGCAGGTAGACAGATTGATAAACAGACAGACAGACAAACAAAATCGCTCAGAAGCATCACCAAACGACCTATTAAACTTTAAAAATAATAGATAAAGTAATAGATACAATAATGGCAAAAAATATAAGTATGCGGGTGTGTCTTGGTCGGATGATCCATAAACGCTTCTCTTGTAAAAAAAAAAAAAAAGGAGAGAGAGAGAGAGGTGATTACTTGCTTCCTTCGCAGGACATTCTTGAGCTATTCTCGCCTCCAGAATTGCTGTTTTCCTCGATATAAGGACATGCCAAAGTTTTCTGGGCTATTATTTCAGAAGGATTTGCAGAGGAGCGTGTCCGTCTAGCGCCGAAACACATTGCTCAACTAGATAGCACTCCGAGAGCGCATACCCCCGCCTGTATCATTGCCATTAACAAGGATTCGGATCCGTTGAGATACTGTGTGGAATTCAGAGATTCAGGACCCACCCCAAAATTTAATCACTTGTTCCTAGACCCCTGGCTCACTCTTCCACAAAATTTTATTGTAATTCAATGAGAACTTTTGGAGATATTGTGCGGGACACATAGGATCCGGATCCGCCCCAAAATTTAATCAGACCTATCTTGGCCCATGGCCCACCCATCCGCAAAATTGCATTAAAATTCATTGAGAACTTTTCGAGATATCGTATGCACAAACAAACAAACAAGCAGAGAATACATAGGTGAATACATAACCTCCTACAACTTCTTTGGCGGAGGTAATAATCGGGGTCAAATCAGTGCTAATATTCTAATCAATGACACCAGCTATAATGTTGTTGTTGTTGTTTTTGCTTAGTCATCACATTAATATTATTCTAGGAAAAAATAATCAAATAATTTTACAAGCATCAACGGTCGGGCCGGCCTTTGTTTACGTAAGTCATCCGCTCACTCAAGGCCACGGACTTCCTCACGCTGGTATCCTGCATCAAAATAATATGGAAAACAATAACAGACCAATATTTGGTGTTATGCTGAGTTGTGCTGTGTTATGCTGAGTTACATCCACTACCTCGCTATTCCTGGACTCGCGGGAGTGTTACAATTTACAACTTCAAGGCCATGATGAAGCAGGGAAACACCCAGTGACAAATGTTAAATTCAAGGAAGTCCTCGCCACTCAACTCGTGTGGCAATGTTAATGAATTTTGTATCAGATTTTATGGGAAAACAGAGGCGGAAGAAGTAGCAGAACCTGGGAACACATTTTTTTGGGGGGGGGGGAGTGAAAATATTTGCAGAAAGTTTCACAGTGTTTTCACAGGCTTGTTCGTTAATGGGTAGAATCTTGTTAATTGAAATAAACATAGAATTACAAGTCCTTAAATGACCTTGGAAATGCTGAACCTCTGAGATTGTTGCGTTCATAGATGGTCAGGTTGTGTTAGGGTTGTCATGTCGCCAGAAAATACAGTACTGCAGTGACCCAACATTGCTTTCCTGGAGTAAATACATTTCTAACATATTCACCATACTCAGATTTTGCTGGCATAATGTGTACACTGCAAAACCAAAAGAGAGAGAGAGAGAGAGAATACGAATTGAGATGGCGAGGGCTTTCATGACCTTTACCCTATGTGGCTCAGTACATGTGAATGGTCTGTCTACGCATTGTTCGTAACGCATCAACGAACCTAATGGCTGCAACAGTACTATAATGTTTGGTCTAACCTGACAATTATACCTGACCCTTTTCAGCTCTGTTGATGACCAAATGTATATATAGCCAGATTGGAGGGGCAGTTTAACTGGTAGAGTTGGTCCTCCTTAAGTAAAAGCCTTCATTATTTGCGAGTTAATATATCATCTTAAAATACATTTCTTGAAAGTTTGAGATGGCGTACTGCTAAATCATCTCAAAATACATCCTAAATAATTTTTCATAATGCTCTAGAGCACTGGAGGTGGTTTTTAGGGAATCTCATTGTTATTTTAAAACTGCGGGGTCATAGCTTTCACCTTCCACATGGGTATCAATTAGGTATAGTCCAGGAGTAAGGAGGATCAACTGTAAACAAGGAGACTCATTCCTGCCTTGTAACTAAGGCTTACTGAATTTCATGCAACCATAACTACCCCCTGGCGGTAGGGGGGATTCAAGAATACTCCCCCAGTATCCCTGCTTGTCGTACGAGGCGACTAAAAGGGTTGGTGGTGGGTAAGTGCCCCACCCCGTAAAAAGACTAACTAAACAAGCGAAAAAAGCGCCTCGGACCAGGACGGACCATACGTTGACGACTAAGGAATGGCCAAAGGACATTCTGAGGGTGGGACGTGGAATGTGAGAGGAGTGAATGATGAAGTGAAAGAGAGAGAGATTGTTCAGGTGCCTGAGGATGCAAAAGTGGATATATGTGGATTGACTGAAACTAAATGGAAAGGTGAAAGGGTGAGAGAATGGGAATATGGTTTAGGTATATGTGCGGGAGTTAATGAAAATGAGAGGGCAAGAGAGGGAGTATGTCTGATGATAAGCAAGAAGTGGAAGGAGAATATAAGAGAGTATGGAACAGTGGGTGCAAGGATTGTATGGGTGAGGATGAAAGTAGGTACGCAAGCGTGGGCGACTGTATGTGTGTATGCTCCGACAGAGGACCGTGTGGCAAGAGTGAAAGATGAGTTTTGGGTGAGAGTAGGAGCATGTATGGACAAGTTTGAGAGGAGCGAGAGAGTGCTTTTGAGTGGAGACATTGTAATGCTGTGTTTTTAAGGCGACTTCTCATCGTAAAAACACTAGCTACTGAAGCGGGGTCCTCTTTCTAGACCGGAAGTAAAGCACTAACAAAGGAACAGGACATAAAAACCAGGCAGTATACCGTAACACATCTATTACCTAGATCCTACTCGTAACAGTACACATAGAATGATATTTAAGATACAGGGACACAGAGATACAGAGTTAACACTTGGCTTCACAGAATAATCATATGCACTACAATAAGCACACAGGGAGATTGCGAGTGTTCTTTAATAGGGTTCGTATGTCACTTGGAGGTAATATATAAATGGAGTTGTTCACTTTAAGAATGCACAAGGTTGGGAGTCTGGTTTAGGGATATTACTATGAAAGAGGTAGGGTGCGGATAGCGACACTCGACACTGTCACCTTGTCACGGAGACACGTACACTTAACTTTTGACTCGCCCGCGCCCCTACCTCGAGACTCACAGAAAACTCCCTGGTTCCTTAATATGGGGAGGGACTAAGATAATTCACAAAGTTCACTTTCTGCCCTGGCAACACTAAGCTCTGGTGGGCCACTGTTTACTATATTTTCTTGGGTAGTCATTGTCACTGTTTTCCTCTGTTTCCTGGGTATTATCACTGTTAGTTACACTTTAGGGTACAGAGAGGCTCTCCCATCTGGGGGCCTCGACCTGAGAGGCGGCCCTCGTCTTAGGGCCGCGCCGGTGGGGTGCAGGGAGGCCCTTTGATCCGGGGGCCTCGACCTGAGAGGCGGCCCTCGTCTTAGGGCCGCGCCGGTGGGGTGCAGGGAGGCCCTTTGATCCGGGGGCCTCGACCTGAGAGGCGGCCCTCGTCTTAGGGCCGCTCCGGTGGGGTGCAGGGAGGCCCTTTGATCCGGGGGCCTCGACCTGATAGGTGGCCCTCAGGACTGGGGCTGAACAGCCGGAGTAATCGGGCCTGTTTCTTCCGACTCCGGGGAGTGAGGGAGCCTGGATCACCTTCGTCATGGGTTGTGGAGTCGAGCCTGGGCGTCCTGGGGCTGCGGGTACCAAGAGGGAGAGGCGCCGTCAGGACTGGACTGCGGCAGCGTCTCCTACGGGGCTCCGGCAGGAACAAGGAACTCCCGGGTGTGGGCGGTAAGTCCGATATCGGGCCTTGCTACCACTCTAGTGTCTCCTCCGGGGCTATATTCCCGGATGGCGACGAAGGGCTCCCCGAAGGGAAAGAGGCTGGAGGAGGACTCACGTTGCCCGTGGTCTCTCGGGTGTGTCTGGAGGCCGGAGCTGGGGGTCTCTTTCCCCTATTACACACTTTGGCTGTAGCTGTGAACTTGCCCGGCGTACGGGGGACACCTATAGGGTGATTGGGGTCGCCCTTTCGCCGCGGCTCGGGACCGCCGGCGTGGTGTTGCTCCCGTAGTAGGAGACAAGCCGGAGGGAGGGGCACAGAGGCCACACTCCCTCCAATACGGACTGAACCTACCTTCAGGGAATTCTCTACCCTGGTACGTGCCCCGGCCGGAGCCGAGTGTCTACCCGTACGAAAGACAACTACCGGGCGAACTGGTTCGCCCGCACGCTGCGGCTGGGGACCGTCCACGGGGTGTCGCTTCCGTAATAGGGAAGTGCTACACGTACGGTAGCAGGGGCTCTTTACCCTGATCCGTATTCTGGCCGTAGCCGAGAGCCGATCACCTCCCACAGGAACATCTGCCAGGCAACCGGGGTCGCCTGCTCACTGCGGCTTGGGACCGTCCACGGGATGTTGCTCCTGAGGGGGAGAACAGCAGGAGAGGGATGCACTAAAGCAACTCTCTCTCCCTGGTGTGTTAAGGCCGGAGCCTGGGGTCGCCTTCCCCTTTACACACTCTATTAGGCCGTAGCCTAGGTTCGTCTTTCTCTTTTTACTTTTTGTTAGGCCGTAGCCTTGGGCCTGCTGCCCTTGGGCCTCCTGCCCTAGAGGGTGTAACAAAGCCTTCAATACGGTGTTACCTGGGACTGATTTTATTTCAGTCCCACCCCTATTCTGTCGATCACCGCTCCTCCCGCACAGTAGTTCACTTCCCCTGATCACCTGGGGTTGGGGCACTTGCGGGGAATAGGGACCCAGGGCCGTGATGCCCTGATGACCCTCTTGCCCGGGGTCACTAACCTCACCGGTGTGTCCTCCTGGGGTGGTGGTGGGGTGGCGGCTCGGTGGTGGTGTGGGGGGTGGTGAGGTGGGAGGTCCTGCGGCGGGCACGGCGGGCATTTTAGACATGAATGGCAAAGTTGGGAATGTACGAGTGGATGGAGTGGTTGGTCAGTGGGGTGTGCCAGCTGACGTAGATGGGAATGGTAGTGCTTTGGTGGACATCTGTGCTGGTAAGTGGTTGGCAATAGCCAACACCTACTTTCGGCATAAGATGATCCACCGGTATACATGGAGAGTAATGAGGAGGATGGATGGTGAACTTGTTGAACGAAAGGCAATGATAGATTACGTGTGTGTGGATGAGCGAATGAGAAGACAAGTATTGGATGCAAGAGTGTGGAGAGGGTGGGGGAATGGAGTCTCGGACCATCACTTAGTGATGGCCAAGGCAAAGCTGCAAAGAAAATGATTGAGGAGACGCAGGGGAAGATAGGAGGAAACAGCTCCTGTGAGAAGAGTGGAGAATTTGCAAGATAGTGAGAAAATGGCAGAGTATAAGAGCATAGTGGAAGAAAGATTGGGAAGGTATGAGCTAGAGCAGATGGAAGGGGTGGAAGACGTAGTAAGATATTCACGGAAGAGATAGGTGCAGCGTGTTAGGTGGTTTGTGGAGTGAGGAGGAGATGCAAGGGTGTGCAAGGGACACCATGGTGGAATGATGAGGTAAAACGAGCTGTAGAACAAAAGAAGGCATATAGTGAATGGTTAACGAGTAGAGATAGGGGAGAAGATGAGAGAGAGAGAAGAGAGAGGTATATGTGAGCAGGAGAAGGGAGGTGAAGAGGCTGGTGAAGGAGAGTAAGAAAGTGGATGAAGAGTTTGGGAGGAATCTGAGTGTGAAATGGAGGGAGAGTAAGAAATTTTTTGGAAGGAGGTAAAGAAAGTAAGGCAGTGTGAAAGGGGAAATAGTAGGGGAGTGAAAGATAGGAATAATAGGTTGTTGGTGGAGAAGAGAGAGAAATTGAGGAGATGGAAGGAGCACTTTGAGGATTTGTGGAATGTAGAGAGTGAGAACAGTGCGAGTATAAATGGTTGGGGAATGGCTGGGAGAAGAGATGAGAGGAGGGAGGAAGAGATCAGTAGGGCGGAAGTAGTGGAAGCAGTGAAGATGATGAAGTTGGGAAAGGCCCCAGGAATTGATGGAGTGTGTGGTGAAATGCTGGGAGTGTGTGGTGAAATGCTGAGGTATGGGGGTGAGATTGTTGTGGAGTGGATATGGAAGTTGTGTAGATTGGCTTGGGAAGAGGGAAGGGTTCCAGAGGACTGGAAATCAGGTATAATTGTTCCTTTATACAAAGGAAAAGGGGAGAGAGAAGTATGTGGTAACCATAGGGGTATTTGCCTTCTTAGTGTGACTGGTAAAATATATGGTAGAATACCCACTGATAGGGTTAGGCATATGACAGAGGAACTACACTACTCAAAACAACTAAGGGAACAAGATTTTGATTTGTGATATTTCCGAATCTATGCTTTGTTAGGGTTCAGAAATAGTGTTGTGAGCTGAGCAATGATTGAGGAACCGAATACATCTGTGTGAGTTGAGTTGTCCTTTCTGAGTATGTCAATAAAAATTGGAGTGTCACCCTACCCCCATATAAAGAGTGAAAATTTCATTTTTCTTTGAGTAGAATTGGTCAAAATCAGCATCAGCATGAGATGTTTCTGGCTTTGGGTGATTTTGTTGTGTTTCCCTGCCATCACTGAGTGTGTGCGGTGGTATTTGTCCATAGCTGAGGCGGCTCGAGCATTACAGATGCTCGAGGAAGGACACACCCAAAGAAGGGTTGCCCAAGGCCTTGGAGTGTCTCCTAGCGTCATCAACCGGCTCTGGAGACGATACCAAGATGACGGGCTGTAAACCAGAAGACCTGGGCAAGGTCGCAGACGCATGACATCTGCAAGACAAGACCGGTACTTGCGAGTGCTGGCCACCCGGAATTGACAGAGTACTTCCCGGGCCCTGCAAATCGACTTCCAACGAGCGACTGGGGTCCGTGTCTCAAACCAGACTGTGCGCAACCGGCTTCACGAGGACGGCCTTCGGGCTAGACGACCTGTTGTGGCCCCAGTTTTGACCCCAGCTCACCGAAGGGCACGTCTGGAGTTCGCCCGAGATCACGTACAGTGGCAGTTACGCCACTGGACCCCAGTACTGTTCTCAGATGAAAGCAGATTCAGTGTTTCGACCAACGACCGCCGTATCAGAGTGTGGAGACATGCTGGAGGGTGGTATGCACCGTGCAACATTGTGGAACATGACCGATATGGTGGTGGTTCCGTAATGGTCTGGGGGGGCATATGCATTGAGGGACGCATAGACCTCGTTGTGCTGAATGGCGGTACCCTGACAGCTGCACGATATGTGGAACAGATACTGGACCCTGTGGTAAGGACTTTTGCTGGAGCTGTGGGAGAGGAGTTCCTTTTGATGCAGGACAATGCTTGCCCTCACACTGCACGTGTCTCGATGAACTTCCTCCAGGAGCAAGGGATCGCCATAATGGAATGGCCAGCACTTTCACCAGACCTCAATCCCATCGAGCATGTCTGGGACATGCTGGCACGGAGGGTACATGCTCGCCAACCTCGGCCTGATAGCGTTCCAGCACTTACCGAGGCTTTCGTGGCAGAGAGGGGGAACATCCCCCAGGACGCCATACGACGCGTGATTCAGAGCATGACTTGTCGTTGTCGGGAGTGCATGCAGGCAAGAGGAGGTTACACTCATTATTAGAGACTTCAGAACCAGTTTTTAAGACAATTCTGAGACATTCCGTAGCTGAGCCTATCTCTTGTTCATTTCTGTTTTGGGGGTAATCTGGTACTCGCTTGTTCCAACAGTAAAGTTCTCGTTTTGATTCCTTGCTGAACATTGCCTTTCATTCCAAACATATCGGGGAATACCCATAAGCAATTCTGAACCTAAACAAAGCATAGATTCTGAAATATCACATACCAAAATCTTGTTCCCTTAATTGTTTTGAGTAGTGTAGTTGGAGAAGAACAAGGGGGATTTAGGAAGGGAAAAGGGTGTGTAGATCTGATATTTGTTCTAAGATGTTTAGTGGAGAAGTATCTAGAGAAGGGAAAGAAAGTGTATGCTGCCTTCATGGACTTCGAGAAAGCTTATGACAGAATAGATAGGCAAGGTATGTGGAAGGTATTAAGAATATATGGAGTGGAGGGGAAATTGTTGAGTGCTGTGAAGAGTATGTACGAAGGAGCTAGGGCTATGGTGCGAGTGGATGGTGAGCTGAGTGAGTTCTTTGATCTCAGTGTGGGACTGAAACAGGGTTGTGTGATGTCTCCATGGCTGTTTAATATATACATGGATGGGGTTGTAAAGGAGGTGCAAGGTAGGGCAGTGGATGTGGGGGTGGCGCTGATGAATGAGGGTGAGATTTGGAAGATTCCGGTATTGCTGTTTGCTGATGATACAGTATTATTGAGTGAAGATGAATGGGAGTTGCAAGGTTTGGTGAATGAATTTGGGACAGTGTGTAGGAGGAGGAAGCTGAAAGTTAATGTAAACAAAAGTAAAGTTATGGTGTTTGAGAGGAATGAAGTCACAGAATGTACAGTGAGGTTGGATGGTGAGGATATGGAGAATGTGAGTGCATTCAAGTACTTGGGTGGTGTGATGAGTAAGGATGGAACTTTGGGGGAATAGGTGTGTGAAAGGGTACAGCAGGGAAGGAAGGTTGTTGGTTCACTGAAAGCAGTGATGAGAAATAGGGAGGTGAGTATGGAAGTTAAGAAGTCACCTTATGATAGTATTGTGATCCCTACCCTGATGTATGGAAGTGAGGCGTGGACCTTGCAAGAGGGGAACAAGTCAAGAGTGAGAGCAGTGGAAATGAATTACTTGAGTGGAGCATGTGGAGTGACATGGAGGGACAGGTTGACGAATGAAGAAGTGAAGGAACGTTGTGGGGTGAATGTGGATGTGGTTGAGAAGATTAGGAGAAATACACTGAGGTGGTTTGGACATGTGGAGAGAATTGTGAATGAAAGACTAAGAGGGTGTATGTAGGTGAGGTGAAGGGAGGGAGAGGGAGGGGTAGACCAAGGATGAGGTGGAGGGATGGATGTAAGAGATATATGAGGGAGGGGGGGTGAGTTGGGGGGAGGGTAGTCAAATGGTGGGTGACAAAGCGACTTGGAGGCATTTTGTCTGTGGCCACCCTTTGCAGGATTAGGGCGTCAGGCTATAGCTAGATAGATAGATAGATAACTTAGCATTCAGTTCCTTCGCATGAAAACAAACTACAGTAATTTATGCCAGCACTGGCCATAGGTGGATTTAAACCCAGACTCAGAGGATGGCAGATTGGGATGTCAACAGATATATAGACTGATAGGTAGGTAGACAGATATAGTAAATGAAAATTAAAAAGCAAGCAATTTCTTTCCCAACTGGGGAAATGGGTACTAAATAACACTACAGATGTACCTTTATGAAAATATTATTCTTGAATAAAGGGTTTGTACAGAATTTTATACAAAAGTATAGCGCTACAAGGGAAAATTTTAAAAAGCATTAGATATACATCAACTAAAAACACCACTCAATAGCACATTAAGTAATCCTAAAAAAAAATATTGAACAATCTTTGTAGGCAGGAATGATATAAAGAAACAAGATTATCATCATCCTCATTCAGCATCCATCACTTCCATGACAGTATGGTTTACAAACAAGAAAAAGAAAGCAAAAAGGAAAATCTAAGGTCAGTGAAATCAGTCACACATCCATTCACTTATTATTCTTAACCCCCCATGGTGTAGTTTTTAGTTTATTTTACTTTGAGAGAATATTCATTACCATCATCCAGACATCCTTTTTCATCCATGGGCGGGGTGAAGTACAGTTAAGAGAGCTGGAAGGAACTAAACAGAATGAGACACTAATCAAATTTTGCCCAACTTATGGGCCACACTCCCATTCATCCACCATTCAAGCCAATGGGATCTTGGCTCCATCTGACGGGTTATTAAAAAAAGGGCGTGCAACTTCACACTCATCTATCAGACAGAGTCAATGCTTCCATCTTTACATACACTAAAACAAGATACAGCACAGTACAAATGTATTGTTAAATGTAGCAACTTAACTACTTGAAACTAACATTGTATTATACAAAGTGGAAGCCATTCTAAGAAGATACTTGCTGTGGAAACTAAAGTTTTTTTTTTTTTTTTTTTTTTTTTTTTTTTTTTATAGTAACCATGGAAGCATGGAAAGCCCTTCTTTCCTTACAAATGTGTATGTACTAGCCTTTTCTAAAAGGATGCAATGACCCTTCATGTTTTTTGTACAGAAACCTAAATAATGTGAAGTGTTTCAGAATCTGATTAATAATAATAATAATAATAATAATGTAATTTTATCACTGACTTCCGCTGCATCAGTGGTCCAAGATGAGTGTAATCTCCCCAGTGGAACTTCAGCCTACGTATTAATTACAGTACTTGTCTTTAACCTACTCCATGTACTGATGTCTTCATTTCTTACTTTCCTGAAGTGATGCTCTTCAGTTTGGGAGTGACTTTTCTAACTGGCATAATTACCAGTACATAAGTAATCTATCCATCACCAGACACCTTAATATTGTAAGGGGCGGACATAAACAAACTGCCACTATGTTGCCCTGTCCTCAGCCACCTGACTGTCCTCCCTCCAACTCACACTCCCCTCTCTTGTCCTAAACCTCTTCACTCATGTGGGCGTCTTCTAAGCTGAATACATACGTCTGGTGATGGCACCAAGACAACTAAATAAATGTCATTGTATGTCAGTTGCTGTGGATTTCCCAGACTAATTTTCAAACACCTTGAAGGGAGAAGCAGGAAAGGCAACAGAATTGATGATGTTGACTGCACATTAATCTGCAGGGCATCCATGGAAATGCTTATTCAATCGTTAACTATGCAAGCTCCCAAATGTACAAATTCTACCAGGTACACAATTCTATCAGGTACACAATGTGGTATAATCTTTCATTTTACTGTCACATCAAGACTGTCTAATGAAATAATGTGTTTTATTTGTATAAAAAACACAAGAGATCCTAGCACTGGGGTGATACATGGTGTTCTTCCAGTGTCAATCAGCGATACCTGTACTTTTGACTACTTTGGCCTCGAGTTTTGTTCTTTTGTAGCTTATTTCATGTAGCTTATTTCATGTAGCTAAATGGCAAAATAGGACAATGTCATGGCTCTACATCTTTTCTACAGCAATTCTTAATGAGCAGTACATTTTCTAGCATAAATCTCGTTACAACTCGGCATTTGATATGGATAAACGGCAATTCTAGGCCAAGTTAGAGTAACAGTATAGCATCAGCAGTATCCTATGTATATACCCACAGCTATAAATGCTGTGGGTGGGATAAAAACAGAGGGAAAGGACAAACACAAGTCAGACCTAACATCAGAATTCCCAGCATAAATGGATCACAACGCCTTTCTTTTACCAGTTAAGTGGCCTGCAAAATTATTATGAGCGGATATGCGGTGAGTTTAACGTACAGTAAATCATCAGCAAATAATGTTAATAAATAATGGTACTTACAAAACAGTACAGTAGTTGCAATATCTAGCTAACTTCCATATCATTACCTAAACCTTGTAAGCATTAAACCCTAGCCACTGTATGACTTATGATAATTTGCTGTTAATTACTTTTCTTACTTAACTGAAGAGGCCTAATACTGCTGTGCTTCATTCACTTACAACTCAATCTACAGCCAAATGCCTTTATCCCATAAGAGGTGGCCACACAAACGTCACCTCCATGTTGCCCTGTCCTCTGCCATTTGTCTGCCCTTCCTCCAACTCACTGCACTGTCTCATACATCTCTGCACTCCACCTCCCCATCTCCATCCTTAGACTCCATCTCCCCCTCTCCCCTTCCACTTCACTCATATACATTCTTCTAGTCAGTCTCATCTTCCCTCCTCTCCACATGACCAAACCATCTTGCTGTATTTCTTTTAACACTTTCAATCACTTGTACATCAACACCACAATGCTCCTTTACTTGCTCCTTTGTCTGTCTCTACATGTAACTTACAACCTGCCTAGACTATTCTGTTCAGTTCTCTCTATGGCTTCTTCTCAGGAATGTACCAGGACTGCTATCAACTTCTGTTTTTATCCATGTCTGATTCTTAAAAATAAAATCATTTCTGCTTGCAACAGCTCCTTACAGCACTGCAATAACTCTTACAACTGCAATGTCTGAACTTACACCTTTGTCATGGAACTGCTCAGTATGTAATAATTCAGTTATATGACCAATAAGAATTCTGGTCCCCTTTGCGTCTTACAATAGTTTTTTGCTTTTATGATTGCTGTGATGCTGAATTTCTCATGATAAAACTGCAACATAGGTAGAATGCTGTATATATATTCTCATTAATGCCAAATTCAACTGATTTGAAAGAATCCAATACAATGGACAGGGTAAGAGTTATGTCTACACCTCTTACTGTGATGGCATTTTATTCTTGCTAACACCAGATTATTTTACACAAATGAAATCCTTATGCAGCTAAAGGGCTAAGTCATATATTACTGCTTGTCACTCAATATCACACTGCTTTGAGTTGTTTAAATGACAGAATTATACTAACGTACTTCAGTCTTGGTTTTTGGAAAGAAACATACCTTCCCAATAAACATTTTCAGTTGTAGCTGTAATCCTTCCATTCTGGGGTGCAGCCAAGATTTGGTTATGTAAGGGCAGGTGATGAGGGGTTAAATTTTGGTTGTCACAGTGTCAAATAGTAAACAACCTAAGAAACAATTATTAAAACCTGAATAAATAAATACACAAACAAGTGACTAAATCAAATTATTGCATTCGCTTTCAGTTCACTCTAATAAAGGCGATGGGGGGCCTGGGCCCATTGGGCACCCCTTCCTTGGCTGCACTTATAAGTTCCATTGCTGGTTTCTGCAATTCAGTGACTCATAGTAATTCTGGCCAGGACAGTGAGAATGGCCTGAGAGGGATTCTTCAAATAAATGCCCAGTCTGGAATGATGGGGAGCAGGAAGTGAGCTGGATTGTTTCTGCAACTCAGTGCTTCATGGCAATTCTGGCCAGCACAGTGAGAATGGCCGAGATGGGTTCTTCAAACTCCCTAGGCCGGCCTGGTTTCAACGCCCAGTCTGGAATGATAGAGGGGAGGAGGTGGGCTGGGACGGGATGGTGTTTGACAGGACGCTTGCCCCGCTGACAGGCGTGCTCTCGACGGATCATCAGGGACTTTAAGCTGTTGAGGTCAGCAGCAACTTTTGGATTCTGCATACCCTGAGGAAGGGAAAGTGAGGGGCTGTTGTCATTATCATCATCACCATTGTCCTAATTTATCTCACCAAAGGTTGAGGTGTGGTAGGATCCAGAAAACCAGATAAAAAACATGATAGGTAAGGAACTATCAACAGCATGCCCAGGAAAATGGGACAGACAATCATTTACATCTCATTCAAGCCCTCTGAATCCTGGCTCCACCACATATGTCTATGGTCGATAAATTAGCAATCAAAGAGCTACAGAACGTGGTGAATGATTTTGGTGTATCAGATGGAGCCAGGATTCCAGGGCTTGAGTGGCAAGTGAATGGAAGCATGGCCCAATGGATTAGGCAAATTTGGGCTGTCTGGACAATGCTACTCCTCACCCTGCCCAAGGGTGGGAAAGGAGGTCCGGATGATGATGAATAAAAGTAAAAATAATAATAATGGTGACCTCTCCAATTGTGCGGGTCCCATCTGTGATTTTTACCATTTACATGGAGACAAATCCTACCCTGATTCCTGTTATGTGGGAAAGTATCTGCTTTGCACAGAAAAATCCCAGAAATCATCCCCCCCTTCCCCCAAATAATGGTCTGTCAGGTGCTGACAGTTGAAAGTCCCACATGGTGACATGTCAATATGGCTGCCAAACATGGCTGCAGTGCAGGCACACACTGTGTCCTCTTCCCTCTTCCTCTCTCCCCCTCTGTAGAGCAGCCAACCTTGGATAGGTTACATCCCTCCCTGACACCCGAATAGTGCTCCGTTCCCTGTCATGATAAGTGATCACCACTTATTTACCACTTTCTGCACTCTAATCCATCCACCATCCAATCCTGTGTTGCCCCATGAGAAGCGTAGGAGCCCGGGGCTAGGCAAATTGGTCCTGACATTTAAGATGAGAGTGACCAGACTCACTCATCCCTGAGTGGCATTACATGAGCAATAAATCCCAACCATCCCTTGGATATAAACCTGCAAAGGCTCAATCCGAATGGAACACCTTAATTACCCACTAAACCAACACGCACCATAGTTTGGTTATATGGTTACCACCCAGCGTAGTAAATGGTTTCCTGGTGTACAGGAAATCACTTGGCTTGTCACTCAATGTAGGGTCACCCTTAGACGGAAGGAAGAGGAAAGAATGAAGAAAAGAAAGACAGAATAGGAAGGTAAGAGAGGAAAGGGAAGTCGCCCGAGAGCAGCAGCAACAGCAGATGATAATGATGATGATTAACAGATACACTTCAGAAGCACCTCATGGGCCAACTGTCAAGTTATAAAAGAGACGACACACCACTGTCATAAGTTTCTCTATCCAGACAATGCAAGGTTATATGAATACCTGGTTGAGGTGGCCAGTTTCCTGCGGTCCACTTGGTTCACGGGCAGATAAATCAGGGGGGCCACGTCAGCCAATACAAAATAACAAGGTCAATGAATTCAACCTGTCTGAGTTTATAATACTGCACAGTATTTTAAAAAGAAAGCTCTTGTGTTATTTCTGCACACTGCTACTTCAATAGAAACTTTTTAATATCTTAACCTTAATACTAATATATTGAAAGGTTGCATGCTTAAATCTAAAACTGCAAAGTGGAATGCAAATTCCCCACTTCTGAAGGTCATTTATGGAATGCCTATGGTTGTTAGGTATGGTTTAGCCTGCATCCCATATTAATGAATGCAATGCAGTCAGCAGCCATACAGGATGATCAAATACAGTACTCCCCCTCCAACCACGGGAGTTGGGCACCTGAAAACCACCGTGGTTGGTGAAGTTAACTACTGTATATGGGGAAAATAGGGTTAGGGAAAGCTTGGTCAAAGGAAAAAGGGGTATAACATGAAAAATATATACTATTATTCTAGTCTTCATTGCACAATACTGCACTGTAGCAAATGTAATCATAAACAAATTAACAAAAGTGTGGTAGAAAGTGATTTACTGTACAACTTCAGAATTATGAAGGTTATCAGCTGGCTAGAGTGCTGTGCTTATGGCAAGCTAGGTATCATTATCAGATGACTAGGGATGATGGCTTGAAGCAGCACAGGGTACACATACACTTGAAGCAGTAGAAGCACTTAACCAAATTAGTTCTTCTTCCTGATAGTCTGTTATATTTTTCTGATTATTTCTGGGGTGGTAAATAAATGTTTCTTATTAAATCTGTTTCCCCGTTGTTTTTAGTTGTTACGCTGTGACAACTTGTTTGATTCGTCAGCTCAAAGGTGGAAAGGACTGTCCTAACCTTAGTGTTTTACTAAACCTAACCTAACTTAGCTTAACTACCTAATAATTTGAACTAACCTAACTTCCAGCTGGGAAACTGGGAAATGAAATCCACCTTTGAGTACTTTGAGTAAGTTTCTTCCATTATGCCGGAAACAAACAACTGTAGGTACAGGTTAAGGGACAACTGGGGGAAAATTTTTCAGCAGGAAATGGTAATTTACTACCCTGAAAATAGTAAAACATAATACAGGAAACAAACTGGGGAATATGAATTGAATTGGTAAGATCTTTCTGCTGCTTCAAGTAAAGCATACATTTAATTAGCATGGGATACATGGTTGCTTCATTTTATTCTGGAGATCTTTATACACCTGTTTGCATGGAGCTGATAACGTGTCCAACCCATACTTTAATTTTAGACTCTGCTCCATGAAGGGATCTATGTCAATGAAGTCAGCAAGACTGTTGGCCATGAGTAACCCTTTGTTAGGGTTGGCAAGAGTCATTTTGTTACTCTCCTCACTGTCATCCACATACTCACTAGACTTTTGGACAACGGGACAAGTGGTAAACCGAAAGAGTGAGAGATACTGCAACTCCACGCCCACTCATCTACTCCCAATAACACAAACTGCACTGGAAGGTGGGAAAGCTGCTAGCATGGGAGAATGTTGCTGCCACCTGGTGAACTAAGCCCCACAGTAAGTGATTTGGTATACTGTACAAATATATTACCACGTACAGTATAAATGAATGCCACGGTTGGTGAACCCCGTGGTTGGTGGAGGATTATTGTACATTACAATATCACCATGTACTTCAAAAATCATTGTCAAACATTGGTGGTCTGCATCCCACTTTGCAATTTCAGGTTTAACCCCTAACCGCCGGGTAACACCTATACATGTCACAATTGGGTCTGAAAACAAGCAATTCCCAGGAAATTGCCCGTAGTGAGGTGATGACCGTGTTAAAAACAGCCTGGAGTTTGGTAGTTAAACACATGATCCTACGTTACACAGTACATTCAAAAGTACATCATGCAGCATACCTGGCAAGGGGTGGTGGATGCCGTAAGTATATAAAGCAGAGTACAGCATTTGCAGAAGATTCCAGGACCCTTCTCTGAGTAAATGGTCATCAGCTGCATCACTGCCTCCACCAGCCCCTCCAGCTGTATAAAGTAAAATATGGATATTAGACCTAGCAGACATGGAGGGGATTTGCTTATGGCCACCCCTTACAGGACTAGGACATCTGGCAACTGATAAATAGACAGCACTGCCTTGGGCCCCTACACTACTAATTGAGCAATAAAGGACTAGATGATAAACAAATGCAGATAACCCCATCTTCCTCTGTCAGATGCTGGAGAGGGATGCCTTCATGTAGTGGCACTGATATAACCAGGCAGCTCCACAGCTTAGTTAAACAAATGTCCCCTAGCTACTTCCCAGTCTCCCAAAAAAAAAGGATGGTGGACATCATAAGGTCAAATTCAGTTAGCAGTCCACTGGATTCACATTTAGATGAGCCTGGGGTTGCTACTACTATTATTGCACCACCACCACCACTACTACTACTACTTTCTCTGTTCAAATGAGGTCAGGAGAAGTAAAGGAAATCTCTATGCTTTAGGAACATGGAACAGAAATGAAAGGAAGCTCCAGGTATTTGATGGAAAAGATCAAAAGTGAAGGACTGACGTACATCAGAGAAAAGTAAGAGGAGTGATGTAATGAAAGTGGAATGAGAGAGACAATGTTATAATCTCTAAGCTCTGAGAACATGGATCAGAGGTGGAAAAGAAGACCAAGGTATCTGATGGAAAAGAACAAAAGTGACAGATTGAGAGACATCAGAGAAATGTGAGTCACAGAACAGGGCGAGCAATGAAAGTACCAGGTGAGGGAGAAAATTATATCTCACTTGAAACAATCCTTGGAGGTAAAAATATATCAGCTCAATCAAGCCAGGTAACTACTGTACATCATTAACAGGTTGTTCTTGCTTCTACCAGATGATTTTATTTGGCATATGTGAAAGTTTTTAATCCTGAATGATAGAGAATGATACTATGCAAAATAAGCTACAAAGTGACAAAAACCTAGGCTAAGTTAATGTGGAACAACTACAGTATAATATGAAAATTCTTGGCTATAAAGGATAAATACTCACCTTGTTGACAAATGGTGCAGTGTAGTGGTACTTGGCAAGGTTGATGAAGATGTTAAGGACGTACGAGAGGACCTGCATGTGGGGGATGGAACGGTTGCAGGACTTGAGAAGGAAGAACAGTGTGGCCAGGGAGGAACCTTCCATCAACTTCACTGAACAGGGGGGTGACCAACGGGTGCTAGTGTCTGCATGGGGACAGAATTATGCAGAGATGAGAAGATAAGACGGATGTGTAGTATGTCCTTGACTGACAGGCCTGGGGTGTTAGGATTGTGAATGAAGAGTTGAGTGCAAGGTTGGGAAGGTATTAGTGTTGTGATGGGAAAAGGCAGACTGAGGTCTGGGCATGTGGAGAGGATGGAGAAAGACAACTTCGTGCGAGGATGAGAGGTGTGTTGAGACAGAAAGACTGAAAAAGACTTGAGAAAAGGTCATTAAGTGTGACCACAGTGATAAGGGACTGAATGGAGAGGCTGCTACAGGCTGATTGGTGAGGAGAGCTGCCACTGGAGTCTTTCTAGATGAACAAATGAAAGTTAATAGAGAAGGGAACCCTGGGGTAGGGACCTAAGAGCTGCATGACTATGAGCCCACAGGAAGAGGGCAGTACCCCAAGTACCCTTCCAGCACAATCCCTCACACAGGAACCCTGGGAGCTAATGGGTCAACTTTCTTCCTTCAATTCATTCTATACACTGGGAGGAATTAGATTATCAACATTATAGGAAGACCAATGGATAAATGTGCCTCTGGAGGGGAGAAGTGTTATTGTACACAGTAAATGTCATAGAACTGGAAGTTAAGTGTGTAATTGTGACCAAACCTCTTTTTTCTTCTCTTTTTTATTTTATTTTATTTGTGTAACTGTCAGCAAGCCTACACTTTTTCTTTTCTTTTTCTTTTTTAAATCATTGGTGACCATCCTGTGATGTGGGATGCAGGCTGGTCACATCCAACAATTACAAGTGTTCCATAAATTACTGAAAAGCAATAGACATGCCTACGCCTCACATCTGCTATTGTAAACTTTGGGGAACTGGAATATTGGCACCGCAAGGAGACCAATGGGTGCTGATGTCTGCAGGAGTTGGGAGGGGGATTATTACGCACTATCTTTTGATGCAGTGACTATTTTTCATTTTCTTTTTGCTCACTATCAGCAAACCTCCCTCCCCCCGACCTTTGAACTTTTTCTTTTTAGATACCTCACATCACAAGTGAGATATTCAATTCATAAACTATCAAGTAAAAAAAAAGTGTCACTGATAACAGATGAGTGGCTACCACTGACCCTGGGAGGTACTACCATGAGAGTGAAATGTCTACAAGCTTGATAATTAGCCACACAGTCATTACTCTTAGGCTGGAAACATTCAGCCATGAGTAGTCACTCTGCGATCTTTCTTCTGAATGACTGTACACAGAGTCAAAGTCCTAGCTGAGACTCACATTATTATAAATATTGCACATCTCATACTTCTTTTTTCTCAACACCTTAAAGCAACTGTTGGGAAGTTAACTAGTGGGTTTTGGCATAAGGTTTGGCTGCCCCTCCACAGAAAACATCAGCTATACCATGGCCAACCTCAATATCGGATTCTTTATGAGGAAGTATGGCATCATTTTTATGTACTGGTATGTATGTATGTATCATCATATTAAAGGTGCTAACATAGAAGAGGTGTAATAATAAAGATACTGGAAGAAGACTGGTTTGATTACAGTACTACTACGTGGCACAGTAAATTAAATTTGATTTTCTAAAATATTCTGTAGCTTTGCTAGTGGCACTAGTTAAGACGACAAAAGTCTACTCTTACTGTTGCAGCATGCTCTTAGCCTTACAAACAACTATATATACTTAATATAACCTACAATATGTATTTACCTATTTATCTGTATATACTGTAATATGCTTCTCATGTGATTTTAGCCTTTCAGTATTACAAAAAAGTTCATTAATGAGCTAAAATAATTTACCTGACAGGCAGGGAAATGATACCACACACTTCCACTTGTCACCACCAAAACCAGGGTCTAACTCCCTTATTGCAAATGGTAAAGATGCCAAGCCTTCATCAGTGAATTACTATACTCATTTTCTGACCTAAAATTAACATCTCTAACTTAAATGTGGAGCTGTAACAAGAGATCAACACTAGAATATGATGCTGGTCAAGAAGTGCTATGGAGAGGATGCAGAGCCACAGTATTGTCTTGTTCAGCCACCAAGTTATGTGAAATAAACTGCAAAATGAAAAAAATCTGTGCCAAGTTAGGTAAAAGTCCTATAATTGATATGCAAGTCAATAATTCTGACTAACCAAGAGACATGACCGCAATGAGAATTGATTTGAGGTTGCGGCACTTGAGGAGGTACGAGATGGCACACTCTGTTCTGTTGCCGATGCGCTTTGCGTCTGTGGCCTCCTGTGTGGCAATTTCCAGCTGTTCCCTTATGCTGGTCAGCCGCCTGTCCTGTGGGTTCCTGCGGACAATCCTCCCTCGCCACAATGCCTGTAGAAATGTTGCTGCTGCCACACGACGCTTCTGTTGGTTAGAGGGTTGCATTCTAAAAGAATGACGATTTTGCATTTCTCCACCTAGTTATCTGGGGTACCATAGTAGGCTCTACATCACTCCATAGGTTGGTTACATGGTTACCACCCAGTTAACATTAACAGTAGGCCCCACATCACCACATTAATTTTTGTTATATGGTTACCACTCAATTAACAGGGGTACCATAATAGGCTCCACATCACTCTGTTATTTGGTTAAATGGTTGTCACCCAGCACTGTAAATGGTTCCCTGGGTTACAGGAAAC
Source organism: Coenobita brevimanus (assembly GCF_032717465.1). Classification (NCBI taxonomy): domain Eukaryota; kingdom Metazoa; phylum Arthropoda; class Malacostraca; order Decapoda; family Coenobitidae; genus Coenobita; species Coenobita brevimanus. The sequence continues at coordinate 2,369,302 of NC_136957.1, forward strand.
CATTAGACTTGTCAGTCTGTGCAGAGCCATCTCAAGCGGAAAGAATAATAATAATAATAATAAAAGGTGACAGCATGGATAAGAAATAGGAAAAGAGGAGGGCAGACAGAAAAAGAATGATAAAGGTGAAGGAAGAAGGTAGGCAGCACCAAGCTGTGAGTGGATGGTAGTTGCCACCACCTACCACCGAGGAGACAACTGTATTTGTTAATAATTACTGATGAAGACACTTCATGGCACAGTGCTATTAATTTTTCATATAATGCAGAAAGCTGAAGGGGTTGCATTTGGAAGAATTTTTCTGAAATAGGGTAGAGAAATGAGGTGGCTGGATTTAAATCAGGAAGCTGGTTAAGTAGGAGGATATAGAAATGCATTGTCATATTCTGCTTCCAAATTAATGTAATGACATGGCTTGAAGGGGGTGAATGACAATGACTGATGAGGAGAGAACAAGATGGGAAAGTGAATGCATACAAGATATGACATATTATCATGAGATGGGAAGTTATTACAAAGTAGCAACATAAGTGCTTAATTTGTTAATGTTTCATTTTGAATAGCTTTGTACATACTCCCATGGGCCATTCTTACTTACCTGATGGCAACACTCAATGCTATGCAGTCACTGGCAGCATCTCTCTTCAATTCCTTAACCTTAAAGTCATTTGTGCAACTGTGATCTATCATCACAGTGCTAACATATCACTTCCATTTGATCAACATTTACTCTCCCTTCCTTTTATTCCATTTCATCTCTGCACTGCCCATACCTCTTTATGATCCTTTCACTCTCTGCAGTCAGTATCACACCCTTTTCATTCTAACTTGCCCCCAAACTGTCACCCATCCATCTTGAATGCTGAGCTGTAGCACTAAATTAACACTATATTATACTGCTAGTCACATAATGCTAGTATGGAAATGATGCAGAGCTGTAGGATTATCTTTTTCGGCCATTGTCGTACATGGAGTAAGATACAAAGGGAGGAAAATCTGGGCCAAGCTTAGGTGAAAGAACTATAGTCACTGGAGACTATTTTGCCAATGTAACTCTTGATATGATGTAGTGAAGGAAATAAATAAATGAAGACGGAATGACACAGCACCTCTCTATGCCTGACCAGCTGCAGCCTCCATGCCCGCTGCAACACAACAGCGCTGCTCTTCTGCCTGAGGTAGTGTCGCCTGGTCAACCGTCCCCGCCACCATGCCTGAATCCTCACCACCACTACCTCCTGCTGCCGTGCCAACTGTAGCGCTTGTGCAAAACGGACCCATCGCTGTGCACCATAAGTTATAATACCTAAGCATTAGTTGTGCTAGGCTACAAGTTATGCCCTGGTTATGAAGCACGGTTAATATACAGTATTTCAGATGTTCAGAACCAGAAGATACGCTACACCACAGGATCCAATCCCAATGCCCAATTTTTCCTGCCATCTTGTTCCTACATGATCCTACTTTATAGGTGCACAGTGGATTAATTTTGTGGAACTCCCATTAGGATGATCCTCTAATTTGCCCTACATTTCTGACAATGCACACTCCACCACCACCCCTTCCCCTTCCTCCCCAGGCCACCTCCAGTCATTCATGACTGTCTTGTCACTTTTTTATTTATTTATTTATTTTTTTTAAATGGACGGCTGAGTGTTAGTTAGTAATGTATTGTGAAAGCCTTATTAGCATTTTAATTAACCTTGTTATCTCTATTATGATTTCATGTCCTGGTGTTATTTTATTTTAGTATTTTGGGTTATTTCTTTATATTTATTTCATCTTTGTCATGAATATATCATTATTAAATAAGAAAAGGAAAATACTGTCACTGCAAATCAGCATGTGGGCTACCTAGATATAGTGACACTCTACATAGTTTTTTTTTTTTTTTACTACAGGAAAATATCATTTATCACTAAAGAAGTAGATTCCTTTGGCTTCAAACTGCAACTTTATTTATTTATTTTTTTTTATTTTTTTTTTTTTTTTAAACAGAAAATGGCACATGTACCTCTGTGTTCTAAGCACCTTATTAGTCAGTAGCAGAGGCGTACCAGGGAAGTTAAGATACTGTATCTGTTTATGAAGCATAATACAGAACACAACCAGCAGATGGCTGTAACAGTGATTAACAGAACACATCCTTGAAGAAATATGCACAAAAAAAGCACGTGTTTAGTTATCTTCAGTTTTACAATACTGTACTGTTAACCTTTTAAAGCCATGAAGTTCCTCTGAAGCTGAATATAAAAGTATGTGAAAAAAAAAAAAAAAAATACTGATTAATGTACAGTAGTATAAAGTCCAAACACTGATAACAAGATGACAGTTCAAAACACTAACATCACAGTGGTCAATCTTTATATCACTGCCATATTACAGTACTCCTTAACTTATAAAGATGCATCAGTATTACAGGTACTAAACTTCCCAACCTGGAAAAAGTAGGAATACCAAATAACAATGCACCACGTTTAAGTGTAAAGTGAGTAGTGTAATACTTTAAGAAAAACAGCATCACTATTATGTTAGTGCTGCTACATAATGAAGGCAAACATATGCTTACAGATCAGTTTTTTTCAATGCATATTATATTTCCTAGTTCTGTTACATATTATTACTGATGTATGGATATTTAAAACATCATTGTTCTCTCTAAGTACTCTCATAAAAAAGAAAATAGCCACATACTAGTTGCTGCTTCAAGATAATACAGAAATTCCAAATGCTTATTAGTGTGAATGAAGTTGCAATGTACAAGTTCTGCCATCTGCTGGGTGTTTGTTCTGTAACTGCACTTAATGGAAGCTGTTTCTAACACTAGCAGTTACAATTAGTGTTTAAGTGGTAGTTATACAGCACTGAGAAATTTAATCTGCAATGATAAACATACATAAACATGTAGTCAGGTATGCAAGCAAAGCAAATAACTCTTCTAAAGACAGGTCTGAGATAAATTAGAATAAAATAAACAGTGGTTTTACTGTAAAAAAATAAATAAATAAATTATGGTAAAGTAATAGCCCATTCTTCCAGCTTTACAATATTCTGTCCAACTCATCATAAATCATAACTCTGGATGTTGAGATATTACTGTAATGGTATTGGAGAGGGTTGCCTTCACCCGGTGGAACTGATATGACTGGGTGGCTACACTGCCTGGTCATACAACTGTCCCTCAGTTCCCTCTCTATTCCCCTAAAGAGGATGGTGGACTGCAGGACAAGAGAAACTTCAGCCTGCAGTTCACTGGGTTCAAATTCAGATAAGCCTGAGGTCGCTGCTACTCCTATACTGTACTCTTCTTACTCAAACTTGGCCTAAAATTGCCATCTCATCAGCTCAACTGTAGAGTTTTAACAAAATACTAGCAATAATTTATGATGCTAGTCACAAAGAAGTGCTATAAAAATGACGAAGGGTTATAGCATTACCTTATTCTTCACTGTGCTATATGAAATATGCTGCAAAAGGATGAAGATCTGGGCCAAGCTACTACTATGCACTGAACAGTTACACAGTAGATACACACATATTACACTACTCAGACTTGGTCCCTTACACATCCAGAGATTACATGGGATGGCTGTTCACCTCATCCAGAGAAAATCATGCATATTTTATTTTCTAACCTACTAAGCTATCTTATTCAGCTTTATAATCCATGCACCTCAGCAGCTGATTTTATGAATGCATTACTTAGAAGGAATCACATGGAAGGGACGAAAGAGGGAGACAGAATGAGGTGGAGAGGCATAAAAGTGAAAGCAGTGTGAAGGAAGGAGAAAGGGTCATCTGATGGGGAAGAACAAAATGACAAGCAGGCAAACCATTCATGTCCGTTCCCAATAGTATTCAGACATTTGGTAACTGACAGACAGACAGATAGACTGATAGACAAACTAACTAATAGACAGACAAGCAGACAGATGGTTACCTGTATGGTGATGGCTGCCAGATGGACTTTGGTAACCTTAACCACTCGGGTCAGGTGCAGCTCACGTCTCCTCTGCCTGGCTACCTTCCGTACCTGCCACCCTCGTACGTAACGCTGAAGAAGAATTAATGCTGTATCTGTATAAATGCTACATTATAAATCTGGTCTTCCTTCTATGGTAAAAAGGTAAATACTGTACATCTTTTTTTGTTTCTTCTTCCTTCCATCCCTTCTCTTTCTCTCTCTCACACATACACACAGTATAAAAATACGCACTTATGCGCGGACACACACACAGACACACACACACACACACACACACACACACACATGCAACCACACCCACACCCACATCCATCCATCATCCAACCCTATGTCGCCCCAAAAGAAGAGTATAAGCCCAGGGCTAAGCAAGTTGGTCCTGACATTTAAGACGAGAGTGACCAACCTCATTCATCCCTGAGTGGCATTACGTAAACAATAAACCTCAACCACCCCTTGGAAATAAACCTACACAGGCTCAATCTGACTGGAGTATCTTAATTACCCACTAAACCACCAGGTGCCATAATTTGGTTTTATGGTTACCACCCAGTGCAGTAAATGGTTTCCTGGTGTACAGGAAACCATTTGGCCTGTCACTCAGTGTAGAGTTACCCATAGGCAGGAGGAGGAGGAATGAAAGAAGGAAAGAAAGACACAAGAGGGAGTGTAAAGTCACCAGCAGGCAGAAGAACGAGGAAAGAACGAAGTAAAGAAATACAGAAGCGGAAGGAATGGAGAGACAAAAGGGCAGACACCCAACGCAGCACCACATTGAGTGAGTGGATGAAGAGCACCCCCACCTACCACTCACTCACTCACACACACACACAAACATATATATAAAAGAATAATAGATCAAATAACCTCTAACAAAGTGATATACTGTACAGGCAATTGTATATTTTACTCCTGCTCCTTTCAGACAATTTTAATTAATTTTTTGGAAAAGTCTTGTACAAAAGGTTTAATCACCATTAATTTCCTCTATGAAAGATCTTCCCATAACTAAATACATCTGTCAAGTGGTACAAATCATAACAGAAGCACTGCATTCTCTCACCCACTCACTTGATGTAGCAATGCCTACTTCTTCTTTAACCTTTATCATTCTGTTTCTGTGTCTGCCCTCCTCTCTTCCTATTTCTCTCATTTTTCCTGTCACTTTTTATTTCACTCTCCTTTCCTTTTCAGGTGGCTTTACATTGAGTGACAAGCCTAATGGTTTCCTGCAAGCCTGGAAACCATTTACAATACTGGGTGGTAACCATATACACAACTCATATGTTGGTCCCTACGTGTCAACAAGTAGGTTGGTAGAGGGATAGTGCTCCTCCCTGTAAAACAATTAACTCAAAAGACAAACAGCCACCCCTTACTGGATTATGGCATCTAGCTATTGACACTGACAGAATGCAATACAGGTAGTAATAATAACAATAATCATCATCATCATCCAGACCTCCTTTCCCACCCAAGGGCAGGGTGTGCCAACGGCCATACCACGTTGAGTGCACCGCTTCTCATCCGAATAATAATAATACTAATAATAATAATAATAATAAAAATTACAGCAACAATGATCTTGTCAACGGTGTTAAGCCATTCAATATAGTGATATGAAGTACTGATATATTTGTATCTGATACTTCCAAAATTTTTTATCAAATCTGGGTGGATCTATTTTCATGAATGGGTATATGAAGGCTATTATCTACCTCTCCAATTTGAAAAGTCTCTCTTTACTTGATTGGAATGTTTGTAGATAGGGGAAAAATAATTATACTGTACACTGGTAAAAAAAATAAAAAATAAACTGACTGGATGGGTTAATAAGAGCACTGACCTGTATGGTGCGTACGGCCTTGATGCGTTTAACAAGCTGTCTAGTTCTGTGCCTCCTCCATGCTGCCTGTATGATGGTGGCTGCCCGGCGCTGGTAGATGAACCGCTCCCGGGCACGGAGGGTCAGCCAAGCCCCCCGCCAGTACCTCTGCACACGCAGCACTGCACTCATCTTCCGCCGGTAGTTTGCACGGGCACGGTAGCCTCGGTAGTAGGCCTGAATCAAGGTTGCACAGGCATTTTGACGCTGGATTGTACGGCGAACAAGGTAGCCGCGTATGTAAGCCTGTAGGGTGACAGTTGCTTGTCTGGTTCTGGTATACTGCAGATACATTCTTTCTGCTGTCTTGATATTCCTCCACCATTTTTGTACCGTAATAACCTTACGTTGAGTTTCAAGGTACCTCTTTCGAACCAACCAGCCGCGTACATGTGACTGTACTCGAACAGCAGCTACTCTGCGTCTCTGCAACATCCTTCGAGTCAGCATCCCCCGTAAGCAAGCCTGTATGGTCATGGCAGCTGCCTTCATTGCTTGATAATTCTTCTCTTGCATTTTAGCTCTATTAAAGTTTCTCCACCAATTCTGTATCATTGTGGTAGACTTTACAATCTTCTTGTACTCCCTTTGAGCTATCATGGATCGTGTATAAGCCTGGATAGTAATCACGGCTCTGCGTTGTTCAGAAAATTTCCTCCTGGCTAAAAATGACCTCCAGTTCTTCTGCAAACATACAGCTGCCTGTCTCTGATTTTGATAGTCCTTCTTCACTTTCTGCATCTCGTTTGAGGCTCTCCACCAGCTCTGAATAAGAATGGCACTCTGTACAACTCGGTGATATTCTCTACATATCAGCCAGCCTCGTACATGGGCTTGAATCTTTGTTACAGCCTTAATTTCCCGTGCAATTCTAGTCCTCACAAACATCCCTCTTGCATAGGCCTGAATAGTCACTGTGGCACTTTGAATGGCTAAGTATTCAATTCTCTTTTCTCTGGCTAACAGGACTGATTTCCACCACCTTTGTATCATACGTATACTCTGTAGCTTCTTCTTGTATGCCATGCGTGCAACCCAACCTCTGAAATGTGCAGCAATGATTGTCTGCACATTTCTTTGATGAGCCAGCTCTCTGCGTACAATCATGCCCCTTGTGGCAGCTTGTAGAACAGTTGCTGCCAGTTTGATGGACTTGTAGTGCAATTGTTGATCCTTGCCTTTCCTTATTGCCCGTATCCATCTCTGAATTCTAACAACAGATGCGACTATTTTCTTATACTTTTTCAGAGTCAGGAAAGACCTAACTTGTGCCTGGATTTTTGTTGCTGCTTTATGCTGTTGTTTCAGCTGCTGACGCACCAACATCCCCCTGACACAAGCTTGCAAGGTCACGGTTGACTTCTTGATGATCTGGAAATGCTCATAATCAGCCTGTGCGAGCTTTGTAGATCTCCACCACTTCTGAATCTTTATGGCACTGGTTCTTAACTTCTGATAGTGTTTGAAGGCAAGATGGCACCTGACTATTGCCTGGATCTTCGAAGCTGCTTGGTGCCTCCTCATAATTTCTCTTCTTACAAGCATACCTCTGGCACAAGCTTGTAATTTCACAACTGTCTCCCTCATTCTCTGATACTCTGCCTGTTGTGCCTGTGCCATTCTGACACTCTTCCACCACCCCTGGATCATCAAACTACTTTCTACCTTCCTCCGGTACCTTCTCCGAGCCAGCCACATTCTCACACAGGACTGGACCTTTATGGCAGCAGAATGTTTTTCAGATATTTCCTTCCTGACAATAAAACCTCGGAATGCTGCCTGTATGATGACAGCCAAGTGCTTTTGCCTGGTATAATCTGATCTTGCTCTCTGCATGGCCTTCAAACCTCTCCACCACTGCTGAAGCCTCATTGCAGCTTGCCTCTCCTTCAAATTCTGTTTCCTCTGTTTATAACCACGAAAGGATGCTTGTATTATTGCTGTGGCTTTGTGCATCTTCTCAAGCTTCCTAACTACAATGAACCGTCTTACCACTGACTGGATAATAACAGCTGCAGATCTCTGCTTAATGAACTCTTGACGTATAGACCTACCATGCTGAATTCTTCTCCACCATTTCTGAATTACAAGAGTTCTGTTCTTCAATTCTTGGTACTTCTGTTTGTTTTGTTGTCCTCTTACCCAAGCCTGGATGACTGTCGCTGCCTTGTGCCTACTTCTCATCTCGTTCCTCACAACTGTGCCCCTCCAAATGGCCTGTGTCCTAATGATGGCTCCCCTTGTAGTATGGTAGGCTTCTCTTGTTCTCCACATTAAAAGAGTGGCCCTCCAGTAGGTCTGAAGAGTTTGGGCACTGGTTACGAGCTTTGTGTACTTCCTGCGGGCTATCCATGACCGGAAAGTAGTTTGTATTACTGTTGCAGCTCTTACCCTCTGCTTCTGTTTACATCTGGTCAAGTACCCACGGACAACTGACTGAATCATGATGGCTGATGATCTCTGGATGAGGAACATGTGGCGAGTGATTTTGGTCAGTTTATAACGTCTGTAATGCTCTTGAATTTTTGTAGTGGCCGCTCGGAGTTGAAGGAATTTCTTCTGTGCAAGATAAGCACGGACACAAGCCTGAATCTTGGTGGCTGCCTTAGCTTGCTTATTTAGACGCTGTCTAACTAGGAATCCTCGAATAACTGACTGAGTTTTTACAATACAACAGTAGTCATGAAGGTATTCATTCCTCTCTTTACAACCATTCCTATAGGCTCTGTACTGCCTCTGAAGAATTATTACTGCCTGCTTCTTGCGAGAGAAATCTCTTCTTGCCAGCCATCCTCTGACATTAGCTTGGATGCAACAGACCGCTGATGTTTGCTCCTTCAAATTTTTCCGTACTAAGAATCCCCTGGCATGTGCTTGTAGGCATATTATAGCTCCCACAGTTCTGTTATATCTGATCATTGCTTGTTTAGTTAAACAGTAATCTCTAAATGCTTTCTGAATGGTGATGGCTGCAAATTTCTGCTGCAGGTAAGCCTTCTGATGGTAGAGCATCCTCCACTTACTCTGGATCAACACAGCAGACTCATGCATCTTTCTAATTTTCTTCCTGACCGTATGTGCTCTGATGGCAGCCTGCAGTACCACCACCTTCTGCTGAACCTCAAGAAACTCCTGTCGTGTTCTCTTTGTGGCTATGTGGTTCCTGAAATGTTGCTGGATCAGAAGGGCAGCACTTTTTTTGGCAAGGAAGGACTGCCTGGCTTTCCTGCCCCTATAGAAGGCCTGGATAATTCTGGCAGAGGAATTTTGCTGCTTCAGATGCTTCCTTACAAGATGCCCCTTCATGGCAGCTTGGATGGTGATAATGGCTTGTCTTGTTCTCTCATACTCTGCCTGTGCCTGCCGTCTGAGCATCAGGCCTCTGTAAAAGCGCTGGATGGTGATGGCTGATGATTGCTGCACCAAGTAGGATCTTCGGGCCATGATGCAGCGGTACCAAGCCTGCACCTTCACACATGCTGTCCTCACCACTCTGTAGTTTCGTTGACTTAGCCAACCTCGCACCTGGGAACACAACAGAGTACCACATATAAAACCACCTACCTATGCCACAGTTAATCCTTACAATACGGAAGAAATTCATTATAGTTTTCTCTGGCAGCTAGCAGATGATTTTACTCAGTTTAGGAAATGCCTCTCATACTGAAGGGATTTATTGAGGATATCTCTGACCTATATAGTTCCAGATCTATACAGTACTAAGCTGAATAAAGTCATCCAATGTTAAGAATATAATGAACAGACATCCCCATGCTAAGTGAGATACAAAAGCTTATAGTTCTTTATGCTTTTCATTCTGAAATACAGGCTGAAGGTTTTGGAATACTGTGCTACTCTATTGTTTTATTTCACTAACCATAAATTTATTAGGTTACTTATTAAAGCAAATTAACATGGCATAAGCCTGAATAATTACCTACTCTGAATTACCAGGCATACTGTAGTATATAGCAGAAAAACTGATCAGGTTTATTTATTTATTTTTTTACTTACGTGTATCTATACTGGCATTTCTGCTGCTGACTGTAGAATAAATACGGCAGCTCACATAAAAAAAATATATACATACATACATAAAAATAAAAAAATATAAATTATGCCCATCCTAAGAAAAAAGGATTAAAGTACAATAAGCACAGAAATTATTTCCAACTTCAAAGCAACTTTATAATGAATTAAGAGCAACTTTAAGTAAAAACAATGTTAGTTCATCAGTAACGCAATAAAGTAACTTTAAATAAAAAGTAAATACTGCTTTACACTACGCTGAAAATGCACACAACAATATTATTTGTAGTGTCTGCAATTGCAAGAAACCACACCACGCACACAATAAACAGTCAGAGCCTTTATACCTAAACCAGTTCTGAGTCTAGAATATTACTGTTACAAATCAGTAGTCTTTAAGTTTGCCTGCAAAAGTCCAAACTGTCAAAGTATACATTTAAGGGCTATCAATCAATCACCCAGTCAAATGACACCATACTTCCTCTTAAAGGAATGCTCATACTAAGGCTGACTAAGGTACAGCTTATGTTCTCTATGGACTGGAGGCTAAATCAAGGACCAAAACCAATTAATTACTTCCCAACATCTGTTGGAATTGTTTTGTTTCATTTATAAAGTCTACAGCATGTTTGCATGCATCAGCCATTGTCACCTAATGGCAGCTCTCTGTGATGCTTGGTTTCTAGCAGCCTCTCTATTTAGTCTCTTATTCCTGTGGTCAATCTCAATGACCTTGTCCCATGTCCTTTTGTGGTCTGCCTCTTGCAGCTCTACCTTCAACATTTACACCTCTGACTCTTTACACCCACCTGTCATCCTCCATCATATCAACATGCCCAGACTATCTCAATCTACCCCTTTTCATCACAGGACTAATATATGCAAGTCCCATCCTGCTTGTCAATTCTTCACTTGCAGTCCTAATCCTCCCAGGCCTGTCATTCAAGGTCACACTACACATTCATCTAATCATCCCTATATATCTGGGCCTTGGAATATCTTCTTCCTTTACTGCCTGGGTCTAACTACTGTCTAGCATTACACTTCTAACACATGCTGCAAATAAGGACTCCTTAGTGTGCAAGGAGAGCTTCCTCAGTGTCAGAAGATGCAACAGCTCCCTGAACTTCCTCCAACCACTCCTTACCCTAAGTGTGGTCATGGCAACAAAAGAGTTATGAAATACAACATGCATAAATTTATTTGTCATTTAATATAAAAGAAAAAGCCATGCAGCATGCAAATACACCTACAACAACATCTTACCTTGGCCTGTATCAGTGTCACTGCTGCAACCTTGGCAACGTATTCTGATCTAGTTGCTCTCATCATTACATGTGCTCGGAATCGGGTCTGGAGCACAACCACAGCACGCCTCTTTTTCTCATACTCCTGCTTCTGCTTGCACATTCTTAGCCAAGCCTGGATCTTAACTGCAGAGGACTGCTGCAGCTGGTACTCCTCCCTTGCCTTCTTTGCAGCTGTGTGTGCTCTATAATGCTGCTGAATTACTGTTGCGGCCTGTCTCTTCCTGGTAAACCTCCTCTTAGCCAGGATCATACGGAACCATGACTGGAGGGTGATACAAGCTTCTCTAGTGTGCTGGTACCTTCTGTGCACTTGACGAACGTTACAGATGCCGCGATAATACTGTTGCAAGGATATGGCAGCCTTGCGTGTCTTCTGGTAGTTTCTTTTCTCTCTCACCATCCTCCACAGAGACTGGATGGTGATGCAGGCTCTCTTAATGGTAAGATACTTGGCTCTGGTCTTCCTGCCTTCTTTTTGTGCTCTGTAGAATAACTGTATCTTTCTAACAGCATCCCTCTTACTCTGGTAGATCCTAAATTCTCGTTTCATTCGGTACACACTCTGTACCAAAACAGCTGCTTCTCTCAGCTTCTTCATTCTCTGCCTCACCAAATAACCTCGCCAGTACATCTGAAGTATTAGGGCTGCTTCCTTCAGCTTCATGAACTCTCTCTTGACCTCTCGCCCCTTCATCCAAGCTCTGGCATGGTCCTGGAGAACCCTTGTGCTTTGGTAGAGGGCCTGGTACCGCTTCTGTGCCAGGTACCCTCTTGTGAATCTCTGAATAGTAATGGCAGCTTCATGTTGCATGCACATGAGCTTCCTGGACTTGTACATGCGCCACATTGCCTGGATTGTGATGGCAGAGGCTCTCATGCACTGATATTCCTTTTGCTTCTGCTTCATCAACAGCCACCCTCTTGTGTGTTTTTGAAGCACCATCACAGAGTGTCTTGTCTGGAGGTAATTTCGACGTCGTAGCCACATCCGACAAAAGCTCTGGAGGCGAACCACAGCTTGCTGTTTCTTCTGGCACAGCTTCCGAGCTTGGTAGCCTCTTATGAAAGCTTGAATTTTAACAGCAGCATTATGGCTCCTCTGCTGTCTTTCCTCAATTTTTCTCCTCCAACATCTCTGAACAAACAAAGCTGCAGATCTGAGCTTCTGATACTCTGCTGCCTGCTTTTTCATCCTAAATGTTGACTGGATATAAACAGCTGCTGACTGAAGCTGGAGATACCGATGGCGAGCCTGATAACAGCGGATGTTGGCCTGCAGGATAACAGCCACTTCACGCATCTGAAGGTACTGCTCACGAATTTCCCTAGTCAGACGCACTGCACGCCACTTCCTCTGCACAACAATAACAGCTTTTAGCAATGTTCTGTATTTCCGCTGACACATTACTCTACGGATTGTGGCCTGAAGGAGTGTCACAGCTTTGATGGTTCTCTGGTACCTCTTCCTCTGCACAAACATCCTCATGAAGCTAGTGATGGTACAGGATGCTCGATGTTCCAGGACAATTTTCCGAGCCTCCTTCTCTGCCAATACACTGCGCCACCATCTCTGCACTTTAACTATGGCATCGCGTTTCTGCCAGTACTCTTCTCGGATCCTCCTGATGAAGAGCATTTCTCGGTACTTTGTTTGGATGCAAACCACGGCAGATTTGGTTTTTCTGAATTTCTGCTTACAACTCCAGGCCCTGAATAAGGCCTGGATGGTAACGGTAGCTCTCCTGAGGTGCACATAAGCTTGTCTCTGCTTGTAAGCCTTCCAAGCATTCTGAATACTTCCAGCAGCTGCATTTTTCTTGACTAAGCGTGATAAAAGGAAGAGTCTGAAAGCTGCCTGAATAACACGGGCAGCTTGGTGCTGAAACAAATAAAAGGGCACTACTGGTGAAGGCATCAAGTACAACATATACAAAGAAGCGCAACAACTCAAATTATACAGGGTGGCCCATCATGTACTGTATACTGCTCCACTTCCACTCTGCCAGGTGATTTTTTGTGTGTTACCAGCATCTACCCTGCATTATTTATTCACTTCCTACTTCCACTGCCACAACCACAGCTCTCCCCAAAACACAAAAGATACTGTCACATGAGTTTCTAGTGGAGTGCTATTTGTGGATCACCCTGTACAGAAGGATCATGAACACAACAAGTGCATGGACGAACACCTTCACTCAAGTGATGTATTTTATATTCATTAATGCTACCATCAGATGATTTTATTCAGCTTTATAAAGGCTTTTCAAACTGGGTGAGTTAGATACAGTAGACCCTCACTATAACAGACAAATGGGGGGGGGGGGAGCCTGGTTCAGTAAAGCTTAAAGTTCATTAAAGTTAAGGGTTCTCTCCTCTCTTTAGGTGGGAACTCAAGCACATGTCTGAAAGTAAATGCGAACAATATCATTTGTACAGTGCTAAAAATGAAAACTATACCCATTTACCAATATCATATTCCAGTACTAAAAGTGAATACTATACCCTTTTTACACTAACTTGGCCCATAATTTTCCCTTTTTGCAGGGTGTGTCACATCCTTGTCATAGCACTTCTTCATGAGTACAGTATTACTGTAATCAGTTATTAAAACCCATCAGTCACAATGGGGAGAGGGTAATATTGGATAGGTCAGGCAACATTATGCATTTCATTTAATTACCATTGTTTGGTATAGCCAAAAAGCAGTTTGGTTGGCTCAGAGGTGTTTGGAAGGGCTACATGATATGCCTCATTTAAGGACCATTGTTTGGTATAGCCAACAAAAGTTTGGTGGACTAAGGTATTCATTAAATCCAAAATCCGTTATACAGAGGTTCATTATAGTGAAGGGTCTACTGTATAACCTTCATTGACCCTGTCGCTGTTCAAGGACTGTCATCATCACCACCAGTGCTTCCTCTTAGGAATCTCCCAAAGTGGACAGCTGTGACAGTTTGCCCCCAGGTTTCTTTTTCCTCACATGCCACTCACCCTCTCTTAAACCATTCTTTTTCCTTCTGTCTCACCAGTATACTGCTCCAATCTCCTCTTCTGTGCCTCATACAGTGTCTCTATATGCTCAAACTTGCTTTCAAAGACTTCTTTGGCACCGTATCTATGCATATCCTTTGTACTGTAGCTCCATGTCTATACCATCGTTTCAGTTCACTTATAAAGACTCCAATGTGCTTGCATGCAACAACCTTGGTCACCCAGTGGTGGCTCTCCATGCTGCGCAATCTCTGGCAGCCTCCCTCCTCAGTCCTTTATCCCTGAGGTCACACACACTGACTTCATCTAAAGACTTTTTTGGTCTTCTTGCAACACCATCCCCAACATTCACACTTCTCACCTTCTGCACCCAACTGTCATCCTCCAACCTCTCCACATGCCCAAACCATCTCAATCTACCCCTCCTCATCACAAGACCAATACACTCCAGTCTCATCCTTCCTCTCAACTCTTCCATCGTAAACCTTGCTACCCCCCGGCCTTACATTCAAAGACGCATTGCACATCCACCTAATCATTGTCACTTCTGTACGTTTGAGACTACGAATATCCTCTTCCTTTACTGCCCAGGTCTCACTATCACACAGCATTACACTCCTAACACATCTCAGTGTATTTTTTTTTAATCCCCTCAGTAACTGCACATCATTCCTGCTGCTCTTCTTCCATTCCATAATACAAAAAATGTATCTGTTACTTATATCATCAACCTTGCTCATACCTTCAGCTGTTCTGAGTCAGGCATCTTCTACAGCTTGTAACCTAGTACGCTTCCTGTCACTCTCTGCCCAGGTTTCACTCCCATACATGAGTGTTGACAGCAAAATACTTTCGCAATACGGTGATCTCTTAATGTCCATACTAACCACTGTACCCTGCATGATACAAACAAATTCTCCAATCACAGGCCACCCTCATTTTACAATAAACCATCATGTGATCAATGGCTTACATAGCCTTACCATTTTAGCACTTTTATTTTTTATTTTTATTTTTTTACTGATCGCCATATTTGCATATATCTGTATAGTAATTGCAATCTCCTATGAAACTTTTTTTATTTTTTTTTATTTTTAATATATAATCACTAATTTTGCTTATATGATTGCTATGTTTAATATATGATCACCTGTTATCTGATAGTTTTCCATGAAGGTAACCCAATAACCCAATCACACTGAAAGGCTGACCTGTAATCTTTTCTCCTGAAGTGATTTCTGTCTTATGCTGAATAAAACTCGCTGGTGGTAACAAACACAAAATAGAAATATACATCAGGTGAATAAAGGAGTTACAATAAAAGCATCACTGTCAACATGTGCAAAAAAAAAAAAAAAAAAAAAAAAAAAAAAAAAAAAAATACAAGGATCATTATCACACACAAGCAAACAGACAAGCAACTATATTTTAATAAAAATTAATGATATTAAATTATGCAACAAAATCAAAGAGAAAAATATCAGAATAAAACACACTAACAGTCCCACGTCAGAATGGAAAAAATAAAAAAGGTCAATCAGTCCATTAAAAAAAAAAAAAAAAAAAAGCATGCCAAAAACAAAACATAAGCATATCGTGCAGGCCTTACCAGTGCATTGTATAAAGTATAATAATAAATCCTGGGTGCTCTGGGTAAACACTCATTATTTTTTAACCTGCTCTGATGATGATGATGATGATATCATGGCCTATCAAGCCATAAGTTATCTACTCAATAATGTTACATGGATTGATAAATTAGCCTTTTTACAGTCTTGCACTCTTCAGCAAGTAGGTGGTGGCAACCATCATCCACTCATCTGAGGTAGTGCTGCCTACTTCTTCCTTCACCTTTAACATTCCTTTATATGTCTGTCTTCCTCTCTTTCTCTCCCATCCTTCTTGACACTTTTTGTGTGTGTGTGTGTGTGGCTCTACATCAAGTGATACATCTAATGACTTCCTGTAACCCAGGACATGAATTTCAATGTTGGGTGGTAACCATATAGCCAAACAATGGGGTGATGTGGAACCTACTATGGTGCCTTTAACTTGGTGGTGAGAGTCAAATGAGGTGTCCATCTGGGAACTAAACCTCTACACTCTCCCTCACTCCCTGCTGTGGTGAAATGGAGAAATGAATTCCCCAAGCTAGACATCAAAGGTCATAGAGCCCCACTAAGTTACAGGAGGGAGCTACCTTTCCCAGAACGGTAGACCCGGGCGCGGCTTGAAACTGCAAACCCCTGATTACAAGCTCTAAGCTCTACCACTGAGCTACTATGCCCCCCCTTGCTGTGGTGAGATACTATATGTTACAAAGGAGCATAAGTTCACTGTATGGGATATCCCTGAAGGAGTCTGTAGGGGCAGTTGCTTGCCTGCTGTTAATGGGTCTGCTCAGCCAGACAGATTGGGGTTACGCAACAACAACTCTCCTTGAAGCCTTCTCTCCCACTTTCTCTTTTATTTGTGCTTTGTTACACTCACTTCTTAAACATCTTAACAGTATCACCTATGTGACCAGTTTCAGTGCTATGAGTATTAAAATTGACAAACTATACCCACATACTGAAATTTTATCCTCACAATATAATTCTCATATATTGTATAGTCAGAAAACAGTGAAAGTGAGCACCTTCAAGTATATGAATAAGAATGGTGCGAGATGAAGAGATGACCCAATGGCAGAGGACGTGGCATTGTGAAGGTGATATTTTTGTGGCCACCTTCCCCAGAATCAATGTGACTGGCTATAATCATACTTGGTATACATCACCATCATCATCATCATCAACCAAACTCTTCTTTTCTCATCCTAGAATGAGGTGATGTGGGGTCCAGGGCTAGGGGGTGGGGGTAATGATAGAATGAGACACTAACCAAAGTTTGACCATCTGAATGGGTCACACTCCCTTTCACTCACAATTCAAGCCCTCACATACCAGACTCCATCTCTGCAATAAAACAGTCAAACCCACCTTTCTCTCCATTTCCTTCTCCTCCCTGAGTTTTCGTAGTGTTGCTTGTGCTCTGTGTCTGCGCCAGTGGGCTTGGAGCAGCGCGGCGGCTCTGTTGTACTGGGAAAGTTGCCTCGCCCTCAAGTGCGCCCGCCACCACTGCTGTATGGTCACTGCAGCTTCTGTCTCCAACTATGGAGTGGTGGTGGATAGTGATCAGAGGTGAGGGTAAGTTACTACTGGCAAAGTCAGTCCTCATCTGGAGTTGTTTTAAGGTAGTTTAATTCTAAACTGATGAATTATTACTTTTTCTTCAGTTAAAGTTGCATGTGTTCTTTACATTTGTTTGTCGAATTTATTACTTTATTTTTAACCTCTCAATTGTTAACCAGACGCATGTTTCACATAAAGCAGCACTTGCCTATACATATGGCAGGAACACCATCAAATTTGTTTCCTCTATGAGATAACCTTTCTCATACAAAGTGACGCAAAATCTGAGGCAAGCTGGTCATCATTTGTGCAAGAAAGCTGGATAGCTGCACACCTCCAGCTCAGTAGTTTGTTCATTACAATATACAGTTTTCTAAGTAACGCTAAATGAAACAGCTTAAGTTCTGCATATATGCTTCCAACACTTTAAGTGAGGAATGAGTTCCAATATTCTTTTATGCCACAGAACCAAAAATGATAAATCTATCTATTTATAGCCACAATGCATGAGTTAACCATCGCTCCCAGTCCTTCATATATGCAACAGGTCAACTCTGGAACTGTCTTCCTCTGTCTGTATTTCCTACTGCCTATGATCTCCAGTCTTTCAAATGCAGTGTGTCCAGTCATCTCGAAATGAGCAGATCTTGAATTTGGCTCTGTTACCTTGCTTTTTGTTCTTGAAGGGAACAATTTTGCAGGCTCCTGGCCTTTGGTTCCTTTTGTCTTGCATTTTATATATATATATTTATATATATATATAAAAGAGTGGGGGGCAGTCTCAATCCCATAAGGAGAGACAAAAAACAAATCGCCTCCATGTTGCTGTCCCCTGCCAGTATGCTGCTCTTCCCCTAACTTAACACCCTTCTCTCTCATATACCCTACTCCATCCCTCCATCTCATCCTCAGTTTCCCCCACCCTCCAACTCACTCACATAAACTCTCCTAGTCAGTCTCTCACTCTCCATCCTCTCCACATGGCCAAACCACCTGTATGTATTTCTCCTAACAATTTCTGTCACATCCACATCACATTGCTCCTTCGCTTCCTCATTTGTCAGTCTGTCTTTCCATGTAATTCCACATGCTTTTCTCAACTTATTTCCATTGCTCTCACTCTTGACTTGTGTCCTTCCAACAAGGTCCAAGCTTCGCTTCCATATGTTAGAGTGGGAATCACAATACAGTACTGTCATGTAGCAACTTTTTTATTTTCAGGCTCACCTCTCTATTTCTTATCACTGCTTTCATAAAACCAGCAATCTTTCTTTCCTGTTGTAACCTTTCAAGCACTTCATCCTCCAAACTTCCATCATTATTTGTCACACTACCATACCCAAGTACCAAAATGCACTCTCATTTTCCATTCCCTCACTATGCATTCAGTGACTTCGTTTCTCTTGAACACCACAACTTTACTTTCCCCTACATTCAATGACATGAGGGAACAAACTCATATGACAGGCCACAGATTAATGATGGGTAGGGTAATGACGGGTAACATTTGGTTTTGCAACGTCCTCAATATCAACTGCCTCTTGTTTTTCTCCTTTTCTTTATTCTTTTTCCTACTAAATCCATGGCAAACCACAGAAAATCAGCCCAACTTTCTTTTGCTACTTATAAAATTGATCAGCCCAACTCATTCAATTAACCATACCAACTGTATAATTATGATATGATATTTTGAAACACACCCAAGACTTAATGTGAGAGCTTCCTACACATTTTCAATATCTTAATGACTGACCTTACATCCAAATATTTTGTACAGGGTGTTAAAACATCCCATGGCATCTTGTCTCAGCTTAAATGCAAATCTGGCTATTTTTTCCATAACATACCAAGCAACATCATTCCTCCATTTCACTTAATATGCCTTTTCTCCCATCCCCTCCACTACTATTTAATCATACTTCTCTCTCTTTCAGTAATATAAATGATTTCATACTGAGATATGACAGCCCACCACATACAGTGTGAAATACCTGTAACTCATATGATGGCAATATGGAACTGGGACTGCCTTCTCTTAATTATCTTTCAAAATCAATTATGGTGCTCTTCACTTTATCTGCCCAGTTCTTATGACAACAAGGAACATGGTAAGGATGAAAAGTCGTATTGTTCCATCCACTAACACATGTTAATATTCAACAAAGTAAACTATGTGCGTGTATGGTCATCCTGTCAAGTGCTATGCTGCAGTAACACTACAAAATGGATTGGAACAGCAGTGCAACTCCATGTTTACAGACTGTACTGGCCCTAATGAATGAGGGTGAGATTTGGAAGCTTCCGGTGTTGCTGTTTGCTGATGATACAGTATTGTTGAGTGAAGATGAATGGGAGTTGCAAGGTTTGGTGAATGAATTTGGGACAGTGTGTAGGAGGAGGAAGCTGAAAGTTAATGTAAACAAAAGTAAAGTTATGGTGTTTGAGAGGAATGAAGTCACAGAGTGTGCAGTGAGGTTGGATGGTGAGGATATGGAGAATATGAGTGCATTCAAGTACTTGGGTAGTGTGATGAGTAAGGATGGAACTTTGGGGGATGAAGTAAATGAAAGGGTACAGCAGGGAAGGAAGGTTGTTGGTACACTGAAAGCAGTGATGAGAAATAGGGAGGTGAGTATGGAAGTTAAGAAGTCACTGCATGATGGTATTGTGATCCCTACCCTGACGTATGGAAGCGAGGCGTGGACCTTGCAAGAAGGGAACAAGTCAAGAGTGAGAGCAGTGGAAATGAGTTACTTGAGAGGAGCATGTGGAGTGACGTGGAGGGACAGGTTGACGAATGAAGAAGTGAAGGAACGTTGTGGGGTAGATGTGGATGTGGTTGAAAAGATTAGGAGAAATACACTGAGGTGGTTTGGACATGTGGAGAGGATGGAGAATGAAAGACTGACTAAGAGGGTGTATGTAGGTGAGGTGGAGGGAGGGAGAGGGAGGGGTAGACCGAGGATGAGGTGGAGGGATGGAGTTGAGAGGTATATGAGGGAGGGGGGGGGTGAGTTGGGGGGAGGGGAGTCAAATGGTGGGTGACAGAGTGACCTGGAGGCGTTTTGTCTGCGGCCACCCTTTGCGGGATTAGGGCGTCGGGCTATAGATAGATAGATAGATAGACTGGGACAGAGTTCATTTCTAATCCCTAAGGATCAGTATAGTGGCCATTTTATGGTACCCTGAGACTGGAGGAAAATCCCTCCTCCATGAAATTTCTAAGCAATATTATGGAAAATGAATGCTCCTGCATCTCTTTAATATTGATGCTGAATTCTGGTTTTTATTTGTTTTTTCTTGGAGGGAACAATCTTCAAGGCTTTCAGCCTGTGGTTCCTTCTACTTTGTGAAAAAAAAAAGAAAGAAAGAAAGAAAGAAAAAAAAAGTGGTAATTAATGCTTCTTCAATTTGGTTGCCACTAACAACATGAGGATGGTCATCTGATGGGTACTTTTAGATGTTGAAAATACTGGTCAAACACTGACTCCCTCAAAGGTTCATTTTTTTCTGTTTTAACCATTACATTTCCACCTCTACCGTTCTTGTACAGGCAGATGAATACCGAGACCACTACTCAATGCTGGTATTGCAAGGCAAGTATTATCCCTGCATAGAACAGGGATTGTAGTAGTGACTTTTTTCTATATACTGTATAACATGCAAAAGATATGACAGCATTTTGCAGAACTCCTCAACTTATAATGTATAAGAGCATGGTCATCTAACTTGAATGATGACAACAATAATCATAACATTTTTATTTATTTATTTAAAAAAAAAAAAAAAAAAAAAAAAAAAAAAAAAAAGTTTCCCCATACTGTTTAGCTTTCTTATTCCTTCTCATTTATCATTATCATCATACGGACCTCCTTTCCCACCCTACGGCAGGGTGAGGAGTAGCAATGTCCAGGCGTCTCAAATTTGCCCAATCCAATGGGCCACGCTTCCATTCACTCATCATTCTAGCCCCCGGCATCCTGGCTCTATCAGATACGCCAAAAACATTCACCACATTCTGTAGCTTCACCTAAACATATCTGATAGAGTCTCATTTATATTCTCTGAAATATTTCTGCCTCCAAATGTTAACGTACTGGACAGTATGCCTTTTGTACTCCAACTTGGCCTAAAACTGTCATCTCTCCATCTTCAGTGCTGAGATATAACAACAGATTAGCACTACTATATGATGCTAGTCACAAAGAAGTGCTATAGATAGTATGCACAGCCGCAGCAAAATCTTTTTCTGATGCTCAGCTTCATGAAATGAACTGTGAATGGAAAATTTTGGCCAAGTTAAGGTAAGGGAATATTGTGATGTTTATGTGCTGCTTTGTGACATCTTTCAAAACATGAATAAAAGGTAACATAGACACAGTTGTACATTTAAATTTTATTACAGATAGTCATTACATTCTGTTTTGAAAGATACACAAAGAACACACTAGTTAGGAATATCGCTGGTACACAGTCTTTGGTGAGTATTACTTCACTGACTTCAATAAACTGCATCATGATTATCACCCTCACCATCCTTCTATCCAGTATCCACAAATTATATTGTACTTTTATAATACAGTGGCTCCCTTACTTATGAGCTTTCAGGATTCCCACTTCCCCCCTTTTTTCAGATGCACTGAAGTTATTATTTCAATGACTACTAACTACTAAAAACAATATTTAAGAGCTAATGAAAATGGTACTAGTGACAAAATTCACTTTAAGTATTTGGTACATCAATGGTATTCCAGTTCCTACCTATTCGTACGTTCACTTACGACTTGTGAATACTCGGTTTCTGATATTAATAACAACTAACTCAAAGACAAATGGCCACCCCTTACCGGAATATGGCGTCTGGCTATAGACAGATACATAGATATTAGTAAGGCACAGAATCTAAAGGTGAATGTAGGGAAGAGTAAAGTTGTGGTCTTCGATAGAAATTAAGTCACTAAAGGCACAGTGAGGCTGGACTGTGAGGAAATGGAAAATAGGGAGGAAGAGGCCAAGGATGTGATGGAGGGATGGAGTGGAGATGTATGAGGGGTGTGTGAGCTGGTTGGTGGGGAGGGGGGGGGGGGTACTGGCAGGGGACAGGCGACGTGTTTGTGGCCACCCATAAGAAATAAAGATGTCTGGCAACAGATAGATTTAAGTTCTTCGGCAGTGTGATGAGTAGGGATGTAAGTTTGTAAGATGAAGTGCTTGAATGGGTACAAAAAGGGAGAAAGGTTGCTGTTCAGTGAAAGTGATAATAGGGAAGTAAGCAGGGAAGTAAAAAAGTCACTGCATGACAGTATTGTGAGCCCCACTTGAACATATGGACGCGAAACTAGGACCTTCTTGGAAAGATACAAGTGAGAGCAGAGGAAATGAGTTATCTGAGAGAAGCATGTGGAGTTATATGGAGGGACAGGCTGATAACTGAAGAAGTGAAGGGGCAGTGTGGTGTGGATGGGGGTGTGATAGCATTAGGAGAAATACACTGAGGCAGCTTGGCCATGTGGAAAGGATGGAGTGTGAGACCAACTAGTACAATGGTGGAGGGAGTGAGATGAAGGGTGAGACTGAGGATGAGATGGAGAGATACTGAGAGGTATATGAAAGATGGGGGGTGTAAGCTGGGGGGACAGCAGCAAAATGGTAGAGGACAGGGTGATATGGAGGCAATTTGTTTGTGGCCACCCCTTATGGGATTAAGGCACTGGCCATGGATATATACACAGATATTAGTTAGTATTGGTGTACGAGTTTTTCAAACTGAGATCTAACTCTGTCTCTCTCAATTCATAATGTAAGTTGGAAATACTGTAGATGGGTGGCTACCAGTGACCCTGGGAAGTATTAACATGAGAATGAAGTGTGTCTAATTAGCCAAACAATCATCACTCTTAGGCAGGAAATATTCAGCCATAAGTACAGCCACTCTGTGATCTTTCTTCTGAGCAACTGTACATAAAATCAATTCCAAGCTGAGGCTCATATTGTTACAAGTATTACTACACATCCCACATGCCTTCTTTCCCAACAGCTTCCAGCAACTGTTGTGATGTAATTAGTTTATTCTATGCATTTGGTTTAGCTTCCAGCCCACAGAAAACATCAGCTGTACCACAGAGAACCGGAATACGGGGATTCCACAAGAGGAAATATGGTATCCTTTTTATATTTGATAAGTAAAGGGCACAATGCAGGCTTTAAAAAAAAAAACATCAGAAAATTTGAAAGCAAAACCTGGATAGACTTTCCAAGCATACACAAATCTTGTCACACCAGAAAATAGCTCTGACAGATCACAATAAGAAGAGTTCAACATGAAAATGATGGAATGAATTGCTGGTGAAACTACCACAGTGTAATAAGGTATGGTACAGTACTTTGGAAACTTAGAAAAATCTCCTTCATAGTGTACCATCCTTGTTCCTGAGATTCTGAATGCATTTTGATGAGGAGCGATGATGGTTAATGCTGTGGCTACTTCTAGTTTTCATCCAGTGTTGAAAATCTATATACATATGAATGAGAATAATGATAATGATAAGCTTCTGCTGACAAAATATCACTAGTCATAAAAGTACTGTGTGATACTTGTGACCACCTACCAACACCATTCATCATTTACAGAAATAGTTTTGGGAATCACACTTCCATATGTTCTGAAAATGTTCATACCATTTGTGTACAATGGAGCATTTTTTTTTTTTTAAACACTGTACTATAACCTGTCAGATCATACTTCTATGTGGACTTCTATACAATGAGCATATAGCCACACTCATCCAATCACTCATCACTTACTCATATAATGTACTGTCTTCACTCATCACTTACTCATATAATGTACTGTCTCATCAGGAGTGTAGGACTCCAAGCTAAGCAGTTAAGTCCAAACTTTTTTGGCATGGGAACCACCCATATGCCCTGAAGAGCATTATGTATGCAATAAGCTCCAACTACCTCTAGGATCTGAACCCTTACAGGCAACATCTAGCTGGAGCACCTTAACCCACTGGATATTGTAAGTCTATTTGTTGACTATGGGGTTACCAACCAGTGCACAGTGATAAATGGCTTCCTGGAGTACAGAAAACCCTTTACTATGCAAGGTGGTAACCATATACACACACTGCATGAAACTTCATAATGAAAGTGTTAACCCTCGAAAAGTTATATATAATCATTTGGCAACTGTCACAATAGAATTCTATTGACCTTGTTAGCTGTCCGTAGAGGTTAGTGGGGGTAAGGTTTAACAGTAAACTGACAGGGTGCTCCTTTCTGCTGATAAAAAATCATAAGGAATCCCAGCTCTCCTTTAACTCCTTGAATCCAAGTGAGGTATAGATTAGTTTTTTCTTGTAGCTACCAAACTTTAACTCCTTGAATCCAAGTGAGGTATAGATTAGTTTTTTCTTGTAGCTACCAAACAACGTTATTCAGCTTTGGAAAGACCCATCATGCCGAATGTTTTTAAAAGGCTGTATCTAACCCCTCCATTCAAAAAGCCTATATGGAGTTAAATAAAAGTGTCAGGAGATAAAAATGAATGAAATAAAAATGACATACCCTGGCTCAATGAGTTAAGGCCTAGCAATTCACTTTCGAAGTTAAAAGAACCACGATATTTCTGATAACATGTGCAGGTTAGAAGCTTATTATCACTAAAACACAAGTATTACACTACTATACTTATCAAGGAAAACAGAAAAATGAAGAAAACAAAAAGGCAGAAGACAGAAGACATCAAATATACCTTATTTTGCAATAGCTAACCAAATTATGAAAATATAAATAAAACACAAGTATTACACTAAATTTAAAGAAAATTTTTAAGAGGAATTACAGAAAAAAAGCATATGACAGTAGAAACCCAGTATGTGTGCTTCTGCAATACTTACTGAGATTATGGCACAGAAAATACATAGTCTAGCTAGGTGCATTTGTATTGCTCTCTCTCTCTCTCTCTCTCTAGGTAGGGTAGTTTCTGAGGAGTGGGTGTCTGGTTGTGGTTCATGAGGGGAGCTATTTGGTTGAAAGTTCTGGATGTCTATGGTGTCTGTGTGTTTATACGTTTTTGAAGTATTGCATCGAAACAGAAATACAGTACTGCAACAGTGCTGTACAATGATAAGACTATGATGTTAAGGTCTGATAAGTGCATTGTAACTCCCAGGGTATGTATCATGACCCAGCAAATGACAGAGCAAACTGCTACTGATAACTTCACTCACTGTACCCAATGATAGGGCCCACAGACTTTCTTGCTTAACTCCATTCGGCAATACACAAACCCAAACACCCATCTCAATGAATCTTGAAAGTTTTATCCATATTTTACCATGAAGAGCTCATCTCTTCCTGACTCCACTTTGCTATACACAAACCCAAATACCTAAAGCAATGTCCTGAAGGAGTTTATCCATATTTTACCTTGAATTGCTCCTGTCTCTTCTTGGCTTGGTATCTTCTCCATGCCACCTGGATGACCCGAGCTGCCTTCATCTCAGCGCTAAGGTCAAGGAGGCGGGCACACAGGTAAGCCAGGAAAGTTGCTGTCAGTTTCTCGTCAGGGATTGTGTTCACCATATCACTACTACGAATAAGGATGGGGATGCCATCAAGCTGTGACACCTGCACCAAAGGACAAAACAATCATCAGCATCCTAACCACGCATGCATGCGCACACACAGACACAGACACAGATACACACACACAATCTTGACCCATTTTTCCTACCTACTGTAAAGATGGGGTGAGGTAATATTCAGCGAACATGGTTAGATAAAGTGAGCGATCTATCTCTAGCATTCCCAGTGGAATGGAACAATCACTCATACTCCATTCAAGTCCCTAGAATTATGGCTCCACTAACCATGTGCACATTTTCATCCATTTCATAAAAACAATGAGGCATAGTTTTGCTCTAGGATGAAGCAGGTCCCTGCAATGGCCTACATAAAGGAAAATTTTCACAGTGGCAGATCTCTGCAAGGAGCAGGCTTCAGACAGGGTGGGATCCCCATCGGTTTCCATGGGGGTGCTGATCAACCATTTCTTCAGAGCTAATTGCCTTTAGCATGGTAGATACTCAAAATACTCAGGGAGGAAAAAAAAGTTAGTACGGAGAACTGATGTTAGCACAGTCTCCTTCCACAGATGTGCATGATTTGTGAGTTTTGGGAGGTCCATTATTCTGGGAAGCTGAAAGGTGTCACAGCCAATCAGAGCATACATTGGCCGGGAAAGGTGATGTCACCAAGCGTCATTTTCCTTGTGTTCACCAGCGTGCTAAGACTATAATACCATAACATGTTGAACAATATCCCCCCCCTTTCTTTTTTTTTGTGCTACCTGCCCTTACTCATCCCACATGCCAATTTTGTATGCTTGTCTATCACTGTTTTACAACATTCCAGGGATTGTTGTCTTGTCAGGTCAAAATAATTTCTCCAAAAGGTTTATTATCTGTCCAGTACAGAATTAGTCTAATACAGCAGTGCTGTCTGATCTACCTAATTATTGTAGTGGACACAAGGCCACTGTACATCTATCTATCTCTGTTGTAGAAACATACAAACACATACACACAGTACCTACCTTGTCGAGAAAGAGTGCAAAGTTGTCACGTTCATTGGCCAGACGAGCCGCGTGCTCCTCCCGGCTGCTGGTGTCAGTGTAGGTCATTTCACTGAATGAGTCATCCATTGACATATCCAAGTCAATATGCTGTAAAGGGGGCAAATACAAAGATATAATGGCATAGGAAATTTTCACCTGGCCCAGTGGCTTTGAAACCTTCAATCATAACTATCCCCAACATCCATTACAATATTATGATAGTGCCCCCTCTCCTCTATGACAGTGTTTGCAAGATTGAGGTCAGCAAAAAGGAAAAGAGCATTTTATAGTTTTTACTATGATTATCACTTGCGCAATGATGGTAAGAGAATTCATTACATACAGATTTTTTTTTTTTTAGTTGGGTTTTCCATTTGAAGTTTTTAAATTTTTACCATTTCTCTTTTTCCTTTTTCCTTTTCTTTCAGTGTGCTTAGCTTCAAAAACTCATAGGTAAAAAAAAAAAAAAAAAAAAAAAAAAAAAAAAAAAGGGGGTGGAAACACTTAACTGGTTTGGTATCAGTGACTTGGAAAAGTGTAAACTACAAAAACCAGTGGAGAAATAATTATACCTGTACCTCCCAATTCCAAGCATCACTAACTCCAGAGTTGCGAGTGATCGCCAGCTAGTTCAATATAGAAGTCGGACTACCCCTGCAGAGACCAGAAGTCGCATATTTTCTCAAATCTCTCCCATGATAGTTACTGATACACCATATATCTCTCCCATGATAGTTATTCATACACCACACATAAGCTCTTCATGATTTATTCTTCGATAGTTATACTAACTTCCTTAATTTGCTTTAGTGCAATAAATGCAGTAAAATGGTTACTAGATGTCATAAAAGCATACCAGGTATGACAGCCATGACATTTAAGTCTCTAGCTGCACCTTTGGTTTGAACTCATATAATTTTGTTTTCTAAGTTTACTGAGTGTGGAAGGGAAGAACAATGCTTCATCTGAAAAATGCTGAAGATACCTGCAAAGTTTTGCATATGAAAATTA
Organism: Coenobita brevimanus; assembly: GCF_032717465.1. Classification (NCBI taxonomy): domain Eukaryota; kingdom Metazoa; phylum Arthropoda; class Malacostraca; order Decapoda; family Coenobitidae; genus Coenobita; species Coenobita brevimanus. Next base: position 2,397,308 of record NC_136957.1, read on the forward strand.
TACATTGTTTAAGGCTGAAATTGTGCGGAGACAAGTCTGTTCATGCTTCCTGGCTCTGTAGTGCGTGCCTTCTCTACTCTGAGAATCTTTTGCATCTTGCATGATGCCACCCAAGCATCCTTCACCTTCATCATCAACATCTGTGGAGCCTCTCAAGTAGAAGCAACACTGAACCCTGAAGCTGGAGCACAAGCTCGAAATTATCCAGAGACACGAGAAAGGCCAGGGCGTAAGTGAGATTGGGCCTCACCTGTATATACTGTGCAGTACCGTTTTCTATTTTTTACTCAGTAATTTGATAAATAAACAACTGCTTAAAGTTCATTTAGCTTTTATTAACATTTCTACTGTAGATTTAAGAACCAGCCTAGTACAGTACAGAGTAGTTAGTTGACAGTTTCTGGGGGGCTCCTGGAATGCAACTCCTCATTTTCTTAAGTTTCTTATGGGAAAAAAATGCTTCAATATATGAAAGATCTTAAAGGTACCTAACCCTTTCATTTACTAGGGACTCCCTGTACTAAGTTAGTTTGTAACAACTGAGTTTGTGATTTTAACCCTCTCAGGCACAGTCACGCGATTCACGTTCCATGTGGTTTGTTACAAAGAAGCACAGTCACACGAATCGCGTTCCTAAGCAGAAAAAATGCCGTCAAAAGAAAAGTTTTTGGCTGATTTGCGTCAAATTTTGGTGCATTCTAGTGTGTGCAACTCTTTTCCGAGGCTAGCATTTGGCAACACTGTGACTGCTCTGATGAGACAACGTGTAGCAGAAATGTCTCAGTATCTCACGACCAGCCGGGCAGGAGAGTAGCGCAGCTGTCAGTGTCCCTTTAAACCCGCCATTTTCCCCCTCCCACCCGAGGCAGAAGCCATTATTGAAATACTGTGATTGTATAGTGTTGTTGACTATAATGTGAAGTGATTGTGTCTATGGAACACAGATATATTGTCTGTAAATCATTGGGGCCCGTTATCAGCCGTTAAGCCTACAGGCAGGAGTGTGGTTTGTTATAACGGGGTTTCCACTCTACTTCACCCTGCCCGTAAATGATGTGAGTATTTTACCTTTATATAGTGAAGCCAATACTTATATATGTGAAACATATAGTGCCTGGATTGGTGAAATAATTGACCTACCATAGCAGGCATTATGCATGCCACAGAGATATGCAACAGTCACTAAGGAAACAGGCGGTCATGTACGCCATAGAGTCGGGAATAATAGAGGAGGTTGGGATGGAATCAGGTGATAGTGTTTTATATTGTGTATGGTTTAGTGTGAAATATACATATAAAATAGTGCAGTGGGTGTTCACAGAGAAATATTTCATGCATTGACTGACTTAGCTAAAACATAGCGCAAGTGTCAGAGACAAGAAATATACCACAGCCACATATACATACGTATGTTGTGAAGCGAATGTTCGTGGAGAAATCTATTGTGTGCACTGCATGTGGTTTAGGCAAATGTATTGCAAGGAGAGAAGAAAATATGCCACAGCCACAGACACACACCCACATGCACACACACTCACCCACACCCACACCCACACACACACTGACCCACACACGCTCACACACTACATAACTCCTCATCTTCAAGCTACTGCCAGCATCTCAACATCTCTGGAGGAAGGGAGTTATCCATAGTTTGCTGATTTGTATATTGACCTATTTCTATAGTTCAATATTTTTTACATAAATAAGTAATGTTTTTTACATACACACATATGAGATGGACGAAAGTTCAGCTTCAGTATCAGAACCTAGCAAAAAGACTAGTGGTCATACTGAGTTTCTGAGAGCACTATCAAAAACCTTATGATAATTTATGTGTATTCTTTGAGTAAAAAAAAGAAAATAATAAAACGTAACGAGCGAAAATATGTAGCCGTGGGTGAGGCAAGGAATGAATGTTTTTTATCTCGCGTGTGGGTGAGGAGGAGTATTCTACGTTTGTTGTCCAATTACTCCAAAACTACTGGACTTGTCGATTTCCTGTAAGAACCATGATAAAGAGCAGTAAATTCTACATATGTTCATTTGCAGAATATAAGCCTTTGGGAGCATTTTTTTTTGTAGGAAAAGGTGGGGGAACAGACTTTGTTTTTTTTTCCTCGCTTGCCGTAAAAGTCAAAAGTGCTCTGAGGAATAATTTCACTTGGTCGGCCAATTACTCAAAAACTATTGGACATATCGATTTCCTGTAAGAACCACGATAAAGAGCAGTAAATTCTACGCATGTACAAGACATAACAATGTAATATCTATGATAAAAATCCGTTGTTACGTAGGCAGGAATATTGCATATGCTGTGCGTGCATCACAAAAGTGACGCACGGACGTGAGTTCCCAGTCGTTTTTGGCAATTTACTCGAAAACTATGAGGTGTAACAAAACCATCTTTGCTCATTAGAAAGCTCGTGAAATTCTGCATAATATTATGCAATAAAAACATAAGGTGTGCAAGAAAAGTTCTGAATGAGAGCTCATTGAATTTTTTTCAAAACAGCTTTCAGTTTTGGCTATTTTCTTGAAAACTACAAATCCAATCACAACTGGATTTGTCTCTTTAGAAAGCTGATGAAACTCTCTATCAAAACTTCAAATAACATTTTCCTGTATGATGGAAAGCATTCGAATGGTGATGTTGGGAAGTGAAATTGACGTAGTGAAATTTTTATTTCTGGCCGCCTAATGTTGTTTTATTCGTGTTTTCCTGTTTTTTTGTGGTGCGTATCAACTAGAACAAACATCGACGAATAAGATGATATAGGTTTCATGGCAGTATACTAATGTTTGGGTGGCGAAAATAAAGCGAGAATATGTGTTACTTGCCACGCGCAGGTAGCCGGGCTGCACGGCCTTGCAGAAAAAATCGTGTGCTGGAAAACTTACTGAAACTTATCGTGCATGAGAGCGTTAAAAGTAACATAGAGGATCACTTAGAAATAATGAAAATCTATGACATATTAGGGAAAGAAGAAGAAAAAAAAGAAAAGGCCAACCAAGTAAGCAAATAAAATATATATAGTATATATAAATAAATAAATATATATATAATCATAATTTGATGAATTTGGCGTACAAAAGACAACCAAGCAACCCTGGTCCAGCAGGGCAGAAGGCACAAGAGGGCTTGTGTTTAAGGTTGAAATGTGTGATCTTGAGCCGTGTCATGCTAATATTTCATAAAGAAGAAACATTACATGTTTCGCTGGTCAAATACATGAAATGGATGAGAAATAAAGCTTATTGATATTCAAGGAGGGAAAGAATAATATCCGTCCCAGTACAGAGATGGTAGACTCTGACCATCAGTTTTTGCTTTTATTTAACTACATATATTACAGCCTCTCTTCCTTATAGCAGTGAGTAAAAACATTGTTAAAATTCTCCTTTTCTTATAGCGGCACAGAGGGCAAATAATTTTCATTCTTGCTACCCCGAAATTTGTGTGCGTGTGTTAACAAAATAAACGGCGAGCCCAACATATGAGGCCTGGGGTGGCCGTTCTTTATGATACTGTTTTAGACTGAACGTTATCATAGTCATCATCACTATCCAGACCTCCCTTCCCACGCTAGGGCAGGATGAAATTTCTTGCTGCAGAGTACTGATAGTTATACAAAATACATTTTATATATTTTAGTGCTTGTTTGTGTAATAGTTGTGTGACCAAGAGTTTTTTAAGTATACGATCAGCATGAAATGTAACTGCCAGTTAGGAATGATGGTGTTGGTGGTGGAGGGAAGGGAGGGAAGAAAAGTTGAGGGGAGGGGGCTGGGAGCTGGGAAGAGGCGGGTGGTGCTCATTTCATTCCCCCCCACCTCCTCCTGTCTTCCCTGGGTATACAGGGGTAGGAAGGTGACCCCCGTGAGCAGAAATCAGTGCTTGTGAGTGTACTGTATCAATATTGTATTGTATTTTATGTCTGACTTTAATCTTTTACTCATGGGTAATATTGTAGGGAAAGTTTTAAAGACTAAGGGTTGAGATGGATAGTAACACAGTACCCGGGTCAATGCCGTTTGGACAGCTGATTGGGAGAATTATGCGATATCCAGTGTTGTGCAATATTCGGCTGAATTACGCAGGGACAACAGAGAATTTACTGTGTTTTGAGGTTAAACAGTTTGCTGTGAGAGAGAGAGAGAGAGAGAGAGAGAGAGAGAGAGAGAGAGAGAGAGAGAGAGAGAGAGAGAGAGAGAGAGACTGACTATGTATGTGTGTGTATAGGTACAGCATATATATATAGTAAAAGTCCTCCAATCCAAATACTAATGATCCAAAAATCCCAATACTCCAAATTTGTCGAGGCAAAATTTTTAAAATTTTTCTGGCCTTTATCTAGGGATTTATCTGGCTTGGACTTGCATGTACCTGCCTGCAATTATTCATCTAAAGTTCTATGCATTTCTGGTGGGTAAAGCAATAACCCATATCATTTTATCTGGTGAGTAAAACAATAACCCCTATCATTTTAAATGTTTATTTAATGATCATGTACAAATTTCTGTTTTCAAAGGTCGCTCTCAATAGTCTGAAAAAACCAATAGTCCGAAAGACCCTCGGCGCCCTGCTATTCGGATTACAGGACTTTTACTGTATACTGTACGATATATCATCATCATCAGCCATTATAAGTCCACTGCTGAACAAAGACTTCCCCCAACCTTCTCCACAAATTCCTTGACTGCGCCAATCTCTGCCATGCTCTCCCTGTAAACTTCTCTATCTCATCTCCAATTCATGTCTGGACTTTTTCTGCTATGCTTACAGTCTCTTGGTGTCCAGTCAGTCAGCCTCTTGCTCCATCGGTTATCCCTAATTCTCGTTACATGGCCTGCACCCCATCATTTCTGTTCTTTTATAACTTCTATAATGTCTTTGACTTTAGTCTGCTCTATCACCCAAGTTGATCTCTTCTTGTCTCTTAAAGATATATATACTGTGTATATATATATATATATATATATATATATATATATACAGAGGTAGACTGAGATGGTTTGGGCATGTGGAGAGGATGGAGGATGATAATTGGGTGCAGAAAGTGAGAAGTGTTACTGTTGGGGGTAGGGTTGTGAAAGGTAGACCGAAAAAGACCTGGGACGTGATTATTGAGTGTGACCTCAAGGATAGTGGACTGAATAGGAAAGCTGCCAGTGATCGAGCAGCATGGATAGCCGCCATCAGGCAACCAAAGCCGACACATACAAGCATGTTGGAGCCTTCAAAAATGAAATGAATGACACTTATTTTTTTTTTTTTTTTTAAATGCGAGGAAGAAGGAACCTAAGGCCATGAGCCCGCAGTAACAGTTCCCTCCAAGAGAAAAACTAAATACAACAGAAAGCCAAATTCAAGATTCGATCATTTTGAGATGCCTGGACACACTGCATTTGAAAGACTGGAGATCACAGGCAGTAGGAAATACAGACAGAGGGAGACAGTTCCAGAGCTGACCTGTTGCATAAATGAAAGACTGGGAGTAACGGTTAATTCTTGCTTTGGAGAGTTGGACAGAAAAGGGGTGAGAGTTCGCTGCCAGACGGGTGCACACATACAGTATTTAAATACATATACTGGGTATATATGACATCAACATCATCATCATCCAGACCTTCTTTCTCTAAAGTTGGGTGAGGTAGGGGGTTCAAAGACCCAGCCAAAAAAACTGATAGAACGAGATACTAATCAAAGTTTGCTCAACTGAATAAGCCACATTCCCACTAACTCATCACTCAAGCCCCTGGAATCTTGGCTCTAACCAATACAAGAATGCAGAAATACACCAACAAATACAACAGCAACTGACCTGAGAGGGGAGGTTCTGTGTAGTTTGCCATTTGATGCTGGCTAGTGGCAAGAGATCTGGGTAGTAGTGGTGTAGGAGAAGACACAGTGCTCGCCCATCACAGAACGACACTGTCAGGTTGTCAATCTGTGAGAAGGCAAAGTAAAACAGGGATATTAACACTCTGGTTCCTGTACTAACACTCAGCTTAGCAAAATCATCTGGCATCTGCTGGAACAGAATACAGTAATCATAATCACCATCATAATCATCCAGATCTCCTTTCCTGCCCTAGGGCAGGGTTAGGAACAGCAACGTCCACATAGCCTAAGTTTGTCTGGACACTGCTACAATAAACTTCCTAATATTCGTAATTATGTGCATTATCCGTAACATGCCATTATCCATACTGGGGAGGAGATGTAACCCTCTCTCTCTACCCCACTACCATCCATCCATCATTCAATCTTCCGTTGCCCCATTAGGAGCGTAGGAGCCCAGGGCTAGGCAGCTGGTCCTGACATTTAAGATGAGAGTGACCAACCTCACTCATCTCTAAGCGGCATTACATGAGCAATAAACCCCAACCACCCCTTGGACCCTTGGATATAAGCCTTCACCGGCGCAATCCGACTGGAGCACAATAATTACCCACTAAACCACCAGGTGCCAAAATTTGGTTATATGGTTACCACCCAGCATAGTAAATAGTTTCCTGGTGTACAGGAAACCATTTGGCTTGTCACTCAGTGTAGAATCACCCATAGGCAGAAGGAAGAGGAAAGAATGAAGGAATGAAAGACAGAAGAGGGAGTGTAAAGTCACCCGTAGGCAGAAGGATGAGGAAAGAATGAAGGAAAGAAAGATAGAAGAAGATGGAAGGAAAGAAGGATAGAGACGAGGACAGGGTAGACACCCAAGAGCAGCACTACATTGAGTGAGTGGATGGTAAGTGCCCCCACCTACCACACTGGAAAAAATAACCAAGATGAATGACCAACATTGCTGTGTCCAAATACAATCCACTGCCATGTTTATTCATATCTTAGATTCATGTTTTGGGTTAATCTACTGTGCTTGTACAGACTATGATAAGGGTTATTGTGCCATTTGGGGGGGAGGGGTAGGATTAAGACTTAAGTATTAGTAAATTCCAATTATTCATAAAGGCTTTGGCTCTATTAGTTCAGACACTAAGAAGTTTAATGTGACTGGATGGTTTTGAACTTGATAATACTTCCATTCAACATGATACCTCAGGTGTGCAGCAGCCAGCTCCAAAGTGGATGCAAGACAATTTTAATTTGATATGTTCCCCTTACTAGAAACAGCAACTATGCCACACCATAACAATCACTGAAGCTACTGTGGAATCCCTTTACCATTTACAATGCTGGGTGGTTACCATATAACCAATTAATAAGGTCAAGTAGAGATTACTATGGTGTCCCCATTAACTGGGTGGAGAGCTGTAAGTGCAGCGTCCATCCAGGAACCAAACTTCCACACTCCTCCCCTACCAATCTTGACCTCTTTGTAATCTGAACAGGGGTGATAACTATGTCCTCCTGGTCATTAAATGTCCAAAGCAAAATGGTTTGAACAGTGCTCTACATATCATATCTGTTCTTCTAATATGAAGTGCCAAATAAAATGGACCATGAATTTTAAAAATTTTCAGCTCCATCTCTAAAGTTGTACCATTCACACACAGCACCATCCACAATAAAGGCGAGCCCCTAATCACATACAGTACACTATGCTCATTTTTATTCTAACGTGGTCTATAACTTCCATCTCTCCACCTTCACTGCTGAGAAGTATCAAATAGATTGATGTTAAAATAGGATGCCAGTCATGAAGAAGTACAGTAATCCCTCTAATATCCGGACGCCCAATATCCGAACCTTATCATCCTGGGATCAAACATTCCCCCCCCCCCCCAATCGATTTTTTTTGCCGTCCGTAATTTGAACTTGCCGCGCGCGCCGCGTGAGAGCATTGTTTTGGTTCGTCATTCCTCCGACGTCCGATAGAGCGCCGCTGCATCTTCCCCACTTCCCGCCTGTCTCTCACCGCGACAAGACCTGCGATGTTCGCCATGGCTGCCCACGTGCTCGCTTTTGTGGTGGTGCCGTACTTGCTGCAAGGCCTCCTGCTGCTCTCTGCCCTACTCTTAGTGTGTGTGATGATGGCCCTGCCTCCCGAGAAAAGGAAGAGAGTGGTGTTGACTCTGGAGAAGAAACGGGAGATATTGGAGAAGGTTGATGCGGGTTGGTCTTCCGCTCGCATTCTCCGCGAGTTCAACCTGGCCCAGTCGACTTTGTTCGATATCAAGCGTTCCCGAGACAAGCTCATGCAGTACACGGCTGACTTCTCGTCGAGAAGCAAACGCAACGTGGAGAGGAAGGTTATGTTTACCCCCAAGTATGCAGAGATCGACCGCTCCACGTTGATTTGGTATCGACAGCAACATGCAGCTGGTGTGATGGTACGTGGAACGGAGCTGAAGGCTGCTGCTGAGAAGTTTGCAAGGCTTCACGACGCCCTAGACTTCAAGGCATCCGAGGGTTGGCTCTTCGCGTTCAAGTTGCGACATGGCCTTACTAATCGTAAAGCACATGGCGAAGCATTGGACGCTAACGAGGATGGAGTGGACGAGTTTCGGCACAAGGTGAAAGGCTTGATCGACAGGGAGGGCCTCACTCTCGGTCAAGTCTATAACGCTGACGAAACTGGCCTATTCTATCGCTTGGTGCCAACGAACACTCTGGCCGATGAGACGGAGAAGCGTGTACCTGGCCGCAAGCTTTCTAAGGAACGGATATCTGCTTTGTGTTGTGCCAATGCTAACGGCATGCACCGGCTTAAGCCCGTTATTGTTGGCCGTGCAAAGCAGCCTCGGTGCCTTCGTGGGGTGATGGATGTCCTTCCTGTCGTATGGTACCATTCTTTGAAAGCATGGTTCACAGCTGTGATTTTTAAAGACTGGTTTCACCATCACTTCGTCAAGGAGGTCATACATTACCAGACGAAGACACTGGGAATTCCTCGCGACCAGGTAAAGGCTCTCCTTCTCCTCGACAATGCACCTGCCCACCCGTGCGACAAGGACTTGGTTGCTGAGAATGGCCAGATAGGTGCATGTTTCTGCCACCTAATACGACTGCTCTCATTCAACCAATGGACCAAGGAGTGATCGTGGGCAACAAAGCGCCTGTACCGTCGGAAGTTCCTGGACGAGGTGATGGTGGTTCTCGAGGACGAGGACGAGCGCAGGGAAGGACGTGACACTCGAGGCAAGCGGACTTTGGAAAACCTTCGCCGCTACAACATCAAGTCTGCGCTGTACAACTGGGCTAGTGCATGGAAGGAAGTCCCTGTGAAAACTCTTGAAAATGGTTGGTCTCGTCTGCTTCTCGGAACAGATGTGGAGTACGATTTCCTAGGGTTTGACGTGGATGACTTCCATGCACGGCCACGTACGCACGGCGACGATGTTGATGTGGACGATGTTCGTGAGTGGTTGGACGACGACGAGGGCGATCCTGGGTATCAGACGTTGTCTGATATCGAGATCGCGTCGGTTGCTGGTGTCAGTCCCGAACTTGAAGATTCCGACGACGAAGGCGATGATGATGCAGACTCCGCCCAGCAGGACACTACTCCAGCCATCCCCAAGCTGAGCGCACTCCGGGAACATCTAGAGTTCGTCCTAGACTACCTGGAACACCCAGACTGCGACAGGGAGATGGGGCCCTTGGGACTCGTGGGAGGAAGTGCGTGCTTTCCGGCAGCGCATCATCAATCGCCAGAATCGTCGGGTCCTTGCGTCAGTCAACGATTGACAGTTTTTTCAGGCCCGTGACCCCCGCTGTGCCAAGCCCTGGTTCCACTCCATTGCCTCCCAAGACAGGCCCTCATGCTCCGAGCCACAGCCCAGCACATCAGCTACAGTGGAGTCACCGTCGACGTGAGTTTGCGGCTGTCTTCAGAGTCTTCTGTAGTCGGTACGCCATCACCACGACCCACCGATGCACCCCTTGGACGCCTGCCAGTGATACTCTCGGGCTCTGACAGTGAATAAACAACAAGAACTTCTCCACTAGACCACACGGGAATTTTGAGTGTTGTGCAGTGAAAAAAACGGTGTGTTGTGTTAAGGTTTTCAAGTTGGGAGAAAAGACTAAGTAGAAAAGAAATTTAACGTAACTAACCTTCTTTGTTTTGGCTTTGGAAACTTAAAAAAACTTGGGAAAAGTTAATGTGCAACACTTAAATTTAATGGAACATTATTGGACTAAAGTGAACACTGTGAAAAGAACGGACTTCTGTGTGTTATTGACTAAGTTCAGTGCAAGACTTCAGGAAGAGTGTAGTGCAAGTGCTTCAGGAAATCGTTCTTACTGTCAGAGTCCGAGAGGAGGCGGTTATTCATCGAGGTGGCCAGGGACTTGCTGTAAGTAGCCAAAATGTTTCATGTTGTACTATTTCCCATACTATATTTACCAGAATGTTTCATATTGTATTTTTTCCCATACTATACTTACCAGAAAGTGTCATACTGTACTTCTTTCCATACTAAACTTACCTCATGCATGTGCAGTAGGAATGTGTTTTTCAGAGTTCGGTTAGGTTCGGTTAGAGTCCATAAGTACCAGAATGTTTATTAATGTATGAACATACTTCTAAACCCACATTTTATGTTTCTATTGCATTTATTTCAGTCATTTATGTGCCTTATTGGTGTGATTTGGGTGTTAAATAGGTGCTATGCATGTCCGGAGGGAGTTGTATAGGTGTTTCTCTGTGTTAGGGTCCGTAAGTACAAGTCCATAGGCTGGGGCCCAATATCCGGACAAAACCAATATCCGAACCTACCGATGGCTCTATTGATCCGGATATTGGAGGGGTTACTGTACTGTGGAAAGGATATACAGCTATAGCAATGTCTTATTCTGCCAAAAAGCTATGTGAAATAAGATGGAAATGGATGAATAACTGGACCAAGTTAGAGTAAAATTACTATAGTAGTAGTAGCAGTAGTTGCAACCTCAGGTTCATCTTAATGTGAACCCAGTGGACTTCAGGCTGAAGATGCCCTCTCCTGCTGACCACTCCCCTTCTTTTGGGGGGATAGGAAGGGAGGTGAAGGGTGTTTGTATAACAAGAAATTTTCACAGTCCAGTTATATCAGTGACAACATATAAAAGCATCCCTCTCCAGCACCATACAGGACACCAATAAAATAATACACCATACCTCCATGCCATAGTGAGCACACGTAAACAATGCCCAGAGCTTCAGGTATCCCATGATAGTTTCCTCTGCGATCTCCTCCCCCTTTGTGGCCAGATGTGCCATCTCAGATGGTGCATCTGATGCCTTGAAATACTGCAAGCCAGCAAGGGCAGGCTCCTCCAACTGGGCTCGCACCTCCAAGGAACGCTGCAGATAATCTACTTCCTCTCGCAGACGTTTTGTGCTCACAATTACTGAGATCTGTTGGATAAAAAATGAGTGCAACTCAAATTTCATTTTTGTTCGTTTATAAAGACCCCAACATACTTGCATGCATCTGCCTTGGTTACCTAATGATGGCTCTGTCTCTAGCAGCCTCTCTTTTCAGTCCCTTATCCATGATGTCACATGTCACACTGTATGGCCCTGTCCCAAGCCTTTTTTAGTCTCTCTCTTTAAACGCTACCCTCAACGTTCACACCTTTCACCCTCCGTGTCAGTAAGTTATCCTCCACCCTCTCCACATACCCAAACCACCTCAAGCTACCTCTTCTCATCACAAGACTAATACATTCAAGTTTTATCTTTCCTCTCAACTTTGTATTTACAATCTAACCCCCTTAAATGTGGGCATAATTCTTCCAATACTGTAAATACACACCTGGAACTTGAAAACAATAGCCCAGAGCAGAGCCAGTGTTTGCTCTCGATGACCATCCACAACGTCTTTGGCTGGGAACTCGGCCTTGACACCTGAACACCCAGCATCTTCCAGTGCCCCCAGCATCATCTCTGTGTTGTAGATCTTTTGCAGCCGACTGATGGCCGGCACACGCAATCGGGAACTCAGTGTAAAGCTACCGGTGAGCATCTCCATAACACGCCTGCAAGATTGAGTTAACGTACTATACCATTTTTACATTAACTTGCCCTAAATTTCACATCTCTTCATCTTGAACCCCAAGCTGTAAGAGCTTAACAGCAGAATATGTTACTAGTTAAGAATATGCTATGGAAAGGATGTAAAGCTGTAGGACTGTCTTATTCTGTCAATGAGTTAGCTGCAAAAGGACAAAAACCTGGGCCAGGTTAAGGTAAAAGAGTATAGGGTCACTCTGCTTATAAAGACTCCAACATGCTCGAATACTTCAGCCTTGGTCATCTCATGGTGGCTCTCCATGCTGTTCACTTTCTAGCAGCCTCTCTTCTTGTTTCCTCATCCCATTTTTATCTACCCTCAATGTTCAAAATTCTCACCCTCTACACTCACTTGTTATCCTCCATCCTCTCCACATTCCCAAAGATATTGCAGTGTGAATGAAAACTGCAGTACCACATGCATCAATGATACTGTAACCTTATTTCCCACTTCTGAAACAAAAATGCAGTTAGAGGACAGACTATGGTAGCCTAATAAGATATGTAGAGCACAGAAAACCTTCCTACGTCATTTGATCCCATTATTCCTGACCTGCCTCCTCTAAATAAAGAGAACAATTCTTATACAATGGGTATACTATGTATTTCACTTTTTAAAGTTAGACACTACTACAGGTATCGTTACACGAGAATGGCAACAAACAACTACATTTTTTTTATTATTTTAACACTTACATATTTATAAAATAAATACAGAAAATAAAAAAACATCATTTTTCACTGAATGGTCTATGAAGGCCCTCCCCCCAACTGACAGACCCCTGCCCCCACTTTGCCATAATACATCAAACATCAAAACATTATAGCTGCTAATTTATGGCACAAATTGACCTAAAAACTGATATACACATACTTCCTCTCATTCTCAATTAATCATCAAGACAATATATAATTCTGTGAAACTTGTTTTATACACACTGGGTGCACATCAGTGTTTCCTCTTTTAGTTTACAAGTTAACATCTGTAACTGTTAATAAATATAATTGTGGGTACCGCCACCTGAATGTAATACCTCCTATTCAGTTCATTGTTATGCCATGTACAGCCTTCACATTCATCATAATGTTAACCCTTTTTCCCACCTAAAGATGGGGCAAAGTAGGATCAAGACACAGGGAAACAGAGAGAAGGTGCAGAAGTGTGAGAACTAATAAGAGTATGCCCAGTGAAATGGTCAACTTAATTATCTACACTGCCTTTAAGCCCTCAGAATCATGACTATGGCCTACAGTGCACTAACCACCTACAAGAATCAAAACATCCTGACACTGATGAGGAGCCTACATGTGGTGGTGCTGTGTTCCCTGTGTGGGGCAAAGCTATTGTGGCATCCATCTAGGAGCCAAACCTCCCTTATTTCCCTGCACCATGCCAAGGGAAGGACCCTGATTTGACCCTGGCGAGATGCTGTCTCCACTAAGGGGCATTGGATCCCCGCACAATATAATGTACCTATAAGATGGTTCCACAGAAACAGTTCCAAACCTGTGGCACATGGATCTGCTTGGCCTATTACACCAGGGTTAAGAAACATCAACATCAACAACAACGTAATATAATAAAAACTTACGTGAGCCTGACACCACAGCGTAGGTCGACAGGTAGGTTGGTGACACCATAATCAAACTCCTCCAGCACTGTCTGCTTGTGAGTCACCACATAGCCCAGGTAGCCCAGGTGCTTTGTCACATCACCCACTCCAGACAAGAACCCTCGGGCGAAGGCAATGAGGATATCACGACTTGACTACAAAGGAAAAAAACTTATGGTATGGGGGGAGGGGGGGGGGGGAAGTATGGGAATGACAATATAGTCTAATGAAATATTAATCTCTCCACCAGCACATGCTAGCCCTGAATGACAGCCTTCCAAAATCATTATAATTTTACAATGAAGTGACTGCACAGAAACTGGATGGCATAAAAATTGAATAAGATAATCTACAAGTGCTATCTCTCTCTTAATACAGTTATTCATGATTTAGGTACCGGTATAACACCACAAAATATGATCAACAATTTTCAGACATCCTGTTCTTCTCATGAAAACAAAAACAATTAATTTTCTTGTTATAGCACCACAGAACAAGTTGACCATTTTCAGCCAACCTGTACTTATCAGGGAAGTGATGACATGATTATTCAGTCAGATTAACCAACTCCCACCACTAACCTTATATTCTGCCTGTTTATTGAAGAGGCATGGATCATGGTCAATAAGCCTGGCTGTCTTGGCATGGTCTAGGAACAACACCAGGATGAGGAACTTTTTCAACTGGAATGCCTTCAGGGCCTCCTCATACCCCTGACCATAGGAGTGGGGCACAGTTGGGTGAGCATACTTGGCCGCGATGTCTGGGTTGTTGAGGAGTCTAAAATGTTCAGACCAAGTGGATGATTGCATAATAATCATGTTGCAAGGTGGCCTGTACTATACTAATGACAACAGGTATCTATATGCTGTATTTAGAAATGTCATAAACCTCCAAGCCCTGACAAATGTTTCTGATGAAAGTCTGCATAAGCAAAATAGAATAAGAATTACATCATCATCATCATCTACCATATTACTAACAATGAATATCTATGTATGTAACTATGTGATAAATCTCCAAATCCTGACAAGTGTTTTGAATAAAACTCCGCACATGCAGTCATTTATTCCAACAGGCATGAGTAAATTACAAATAAAATACCTTTTCAAGTTCCACTTCTGCCTATGAAACTTATTTGCCAGTTTTCTCCAACTGGCCACCTGCTACAAGGATGATGAAAATACTGACACTGTTTTCATAGCATAAGCATAAATTAAGTTCGAAACAAATAAATGTTGTAGAAAATAGCTTTGACATAATATCAAGTACTTGTTGAGCAATTTTATGCACTGATTTAGAAATAAGGAAAATACTATGCAGTTTCTCAACCACTGTGAAAAGATGGACACCCTTTGGAACTATACCTTTCATATTTATGGCAAAAATGGGAAATTATTCAGAAAACATCTGATGCAATTTCAAAGCGATTTTCACGTGATATTTTTCCATTTCAAATGTGGCTTTGGTTAATACTACAAAAGTCACAGATGTTGATATTTTGAACCTCCTTGCAGCCCAAAACTAGCAAGTGATCGACTGTCAAGCCAAAACCAGTTGTAGCTACAAGGATGTTTGCTACTGTACAGCCAGGGACAAAAGGTGGCATACCATTGGACTGTGTCTGCTTCACAATAGAGGCACAGAACACATCATATGCAGGAGAATCATCTTTAGGAAGAAAAACAAGCCAAGCCTCTCTCTCAGGTTGGGAGTATTAGCCACCAGAGGAAAGTAAAAAGTACAAGAGGTGATATATAAGGTGAACTTTTGTCCCCAACTGTACACCTTCACAGGAAAGGAATTAAGTACACTGTCGTTGCTGTTTAACTGTGGTATGTCTGGTTGAGCAGTCCCATCGACCAAAGACATGCATCTGCTTTTGTGCGACCTTCCTACAGGTACAGCACAATGCATACACCATGTAGGTATCAGGCACCCCCTTGTAGTGGACAGCACCTCATTAGGGTCAGACTAGGGTCCTTCCCACAGCGAGGTGCAGGGAAATATGAGGTGGTTTGGTTCGCAGGTGGATGCTGCAGCTGCTCCATCTAGGGGGCACAATACCATCACATGTGGGTTCTTCATTAATGCTAGGTAAGTACATACCTGGTGATAATGAAGTGAGTGATGGCAGTGATGTCACTGTTACTGGAGAGGTGCAGCAGCTCTCCATACACTGTCTCCAGGCCAATACGTAGCCACAGTGGGTTGTAGCATAATACTAGTTGAAGCATCTCTTGTTTCAGACCTGCAAAGAGAAAACACAGTGACTATTAGTATGCTTGCATTTACTAAGAGTTACACGATTAACGTAATGTGGATGTGAACCTGGGACTACAGGAACCTGGCTATTTCAGCCAGACATTCCTTGAAACCTTCGCTGAATAGATGCCTGGGTCATGAAAGGATATGCGTTGTAGTGTGATGGGACATATTAAGGTAATGGCATGGTCGACTGTTTGTGAGTAATATTTTGTGTTGGTATTAAAGACAGATAAATGATAAAGATGTTAGAGATTCAGCAGTATAAACAAATGCCATTGGGAGACCAAAACCAAAACATGCAATCAAGTTTGAGCATTTATAAACAAAACAAATTATCTACTCACCAAGGTCAGCGTGGGTGAGCCTGTCCTTGCGTATGGCAAGGTGGTGCTTGTCTACAGCCTGCTCCACCCTGACCAACACCTCAGCAAACTCTAGGGTCTGGTAAAAACGGCAAGCACGTCTCCGCAGCCGGTTCAGCCGGCGACGGGCACTGTAGGCGCGCAATGACATCACCTCCTTAGTTGGGGCTGCCTGAGGTACACGAGTCTTACTGGCTTCACTCCACAGCTTGCCCATATCAACTGCAAAAAAATAAATATACTAATTAAACATAAAACCACCAAAACATACCTAGGAATATGGTATGGGTAACAGTATGATAGTATACTGTATACCAGTAATAATAACAATATAACAAGCCGAAGCTAAGGAGAAAAGAAGGCTTTTCCGGGAATGGAAGACTGGTGTGCAGTAGGTGGGGGTGCTCACCATCCACTCACTTGATGTAGTGCTGCTCTCGGGTGTCTGCCCTTTCCTCTCCTCCATCCTTCTTTCCATCCATCCTCTTCTGTCTTTCTTTCCTTCATTCTTTCCTCTTTCTTCTGCCTGTGGGTGACTCTACACTGAGTGACAAGCCAAATGGTTTCCAGTACACCAGGAAACCATTTACTATGCTGGGTGGTAACCATATAACCAAATTTTGGCTCCTGGTGGTTTAGTGGGTAATAAAGGTGCTCCAGTCGGATTGAGCCAGTGAAGGTTTATATCCAAGTGGTGGTTGGGGTTTATTGCTCATGTAATGCCACTCAGGGATGAGTGAGGCTGGTCACTCTCATCTTAAATGCCAGGACCAACTTTCCTAGCCCCGGGCTCCTATGCTCCTCATAGGGCAACGTAGGATTGGATGATGGATGGATGGACGGATGGAAGAATGGTGGTAACAGAGGGGAATACTTGACTGCCAAGTGTAGGGCTAGAAAAGAGGTTTAAAGGGAGAAGTCTGAGTCACAAAGACTTTTATTTGATAACCTAAATTGTGTGGAAAGGAAGAAAATGATATTTAAGGTGACAAATCAGATGAAAGAGGGAGAACAGGCATATCACAGGTGAGCAGTGTGTGAAGAATGATGAAGGAAGGGTAGTGGTGAACAGCAAGGATATTAAAAACACATGGAGAGAGCATTACAGCTGGCTGCTGAATGAGGAGTTTGACTGGGACAGGAAAGGTCTGGGGCCTGCAGATCCAGTGTTTGGCCCTTGGCCTTTGATTAATGCTGCTACTGTGAGCAGGGTAATAGGCAGGATGTAGGTAGGGAAAGCAGCAGGTGTGTATAGGTTGACTGCTGAAATGTTGAAAGCCTGTGGAGATATAGGAGTGAGGTTTGTCACTGAACCGATAAATACGATTATACATGAGTGTGTTGTCCCAGATGATTGGCTGAAGAGTGTAATTGTAAATGTGTATAAGGGAAGGGTGATGTCCTGGCAGGAGGAAATTATAGAAGCATAAAGCTTTTAGACCAGATAATAAAGGTAATAGAGAGAGTTCTAGAAGGTATAATTAGAGAAAGGGTGAATATTGATGAAATGCAGTTTGGGTTTATGCCAGGCAACGGGACCACTGATGCCATATTCACTGTTCGACAGCTTCAGGAAAAATATATAGGAAAGAAAAGGGAACTGTGCTTTGTTTTTGCTGATTTCCAGACCTTTGACAGAGTCCCTAGAGAGGTGGTGAAGTGGGCAATGAGAAAACATGGGATTGAGGAGTGGCTCGTTAAGGTGGTTATGGCCATGTATGTGGGTGCTTGCAGCCAGGTATGGGTGAATGGAGATTTGAGTGACGAATTTTCCGTGAATGTCTGTGTGCACCAGAGGTCAGTTTTGAGGGAGAGTGGTCATGTGCGATTTGTTACAAGGGAGTGGGAAGTAATTCCATCTTATGCAGTGTTTTGTGATAACTGGGTGCACAAGAGATGTAGCAGTATTAGAGGTGGACTGTGAGATAATGCTGATTTCATGTATGTGGTGTGTTGGGGAGAGCAGGTGGAGATTGTCAAGTGTGAAAGGATTAAATGTGCTGATTAGTACCTTGAGTGTGTGGAAGAGTTTTGTCATTTGAGAGACATGTTATATGCTGGAGGTGGGGATGGAGCTAGCTCTGTGGCTAGAGTGTGGAGTGGTTGGAAAAAGTTCAGTCCCAGGGAGCTGTTGCCCCTCCTGACATTGAGAGGACTCTCCCTCCATGCTCAGGGATATTTGTATCCAGCATGTGTTAGGAGTGTAATGCAGTATGGTAGTGAGACTTGAGCAGTAACAGAAGATGATATTTGCAGGCCCAAACATACAGAAATGACAATGATTGAGTGCATGTGCAGTGTGTCCCTGAATGTGAGGCCTAGGGGGGCTAGGTTTACAATGGAAGAGTTGAGGGGTAGGATGGGACTGGAGTGTATTGGTGTTGTGATAAAGAGAGGTAGATTGAGATGGTTTGGGCAAGTGGAGAGGATGGGGGATGATAATTGGGCGCAGACAGTGAGATGTGTTAATGTTAGGGGTAGGATTGCAAAAAGTAGACTGAAAAAGACCTAGGACGAGGTCACTGAATGTGACCCCAGGGATAAGGATTGAATAGGGAAGCTGCCAGAGACTGAGCAGCATAGACAGCCACCATTAGGTGATGAAGACCGACACATGCAAGCATATTGGAGCCTTCAAAAATGAATGATCAATAACAACAATAATAAAAATAATCATAATCACCATTATCTCTTTTTCCACTTGAAGGTGCAGGGAAGTAGGGTACAGAAAGCCAGGAAAGGAAGGATTACAACAGTGGGAGAACTAATGAACAGTACCAAATGAAATGGGCCACATATATATGAATACATCAGGATGATGACAATTTACATTACATCCGTTTCCTAACAAATTTCTAATTAGTGAATTTTGGCTTTAGCAAGTCCTATGAGCCCACCAAAATATCTTTTCATATACTGTGCTGTATATGGCTGTGCATACTGTACAGCAGAAGCAGCTGACCAAGTGACCTACTACGGCACTAATCTAAGTCTGCCTAGCATCATGTAAACACTTGCACCACTGCTCTGCTACTTTTCTAGTTAACTCTAATGTCTTAGTGAACTGTAATTTATCAATGAATAAATATCCGTAGTGATTAACAGTATATATAATACTGAATTACACAGTACCATAATGTAACTAATGAATGAACCTGGATCTGTAAATAAAGATAACTGTCAAATATCAGGTTTAGTGATATACTTGTCTCCCCAGTTTGCCATAAAGGTTTTATTGTATGGCACTCTTCATTCTACAAGGGGAAAATAAAGAAAAGGCAAGTTGGGAAACCATTGGCAAACTCAAATACTGACCATTTTTGAGTTTCAAGGCAGTATCCTCTTCCTCAGGTGGGGTTAAGATGAAGTTCAGCCATCTTGTAAATCCGGCAACTTGCTTCTCAATCCAACGGTCATCATAGTACATGTTCCTGGAAGTGTATAAATAAGTGTTAGCAACATCCTTCAACACCTGCAATACCTGATGAGAGATGAACATAACAGTTATCTCAGAGTTTCTCATCATTACTACCCTCTTCACTCAGATGATGCACTTTTTATAGCTATTAACCAGGCTACCACCAGTCAATTCTCAACTCAAGGACCTCTAGCTGTGAAGGGGCTGGTGGACTTGGTACCTAATGCTTCCAATTAGAAAGCTCTCTCCTTAACCCGTGGGGACTGCGGCAAGGATTTGTGCAGTCATCCCCCATGGTGAGGTAAAATGGTAATTTTGGTCACTCTTACAGATTTCCTTGAAGTGTATATCAGTGACTAGGAAACTGCATTGTGCAGCTACCAAGGGAATTTATTTGAAATCGGTGGAGTTTTGGAGAAATAATGGTCAGAAATTGCATTTCTGCCTGGAACATGAAAAATATGTTTTTTGAGAGAGAGAGAGAGAGAGAGAGAGAGAGAGAGAGAGAGAGAGAGAGAGAGAGACAGAGACTGTGTATGTGTGTGTTAATGCATACTGGGGCACATGAGACAGGCAGTAAACAGGCTTTTGAGTCTCCCTGCTCACCAGGTTGCCAGCTTGCTCCGCATGCTGCAATACAGGCTTAGGGCGCTACTTTTACACCCACTATTTACCACCCTACTTCTGTTCCATTACCTCCTATTCACTTCATTTTGTTTTTTTAAGGCTCCAATATGCTTGCATGCATTGGCCTTGGTCACCTTATGGCAGATCTTCATGCTGCACGATCTCTGGGAGCTTCCCTATTCAGTCCCTTATCCCTGAGGTCACACTCAATGACCTCATCCCAGGTCTTTTTGGGTCTATCTCTCGCAACCCTATCCCCAACATTAACACTTCTCCCTTTCTGCACCCAATTATCATTCCCCATCCTCTCCACATGCCCAAACCATCTCAATCTACCTTTCCTTTTCACAACACCAATACACTCCAGTTCCATCCTACCCCTCACCTCTTCCATCGTAAACCTAGCCCCCCCAGGCCTTGCACTCAAGGACGCACTGCTCATCCACCTAATCACTACCATTTCTGTACGTTTGAGCCTGTGAATTTCCTCCTCTTTTACTGCTCAGGTCTCACTACCATTCAGCATTAGACTCCTAACAATTGCTGCATACAAATATCCCTTAGCAAGGAGGGAGAGCCCGCTCAATGTCAGGAGAGGCAACAGCTTTCTGAACTTCTTCCAACCACTCCTCACTCTAACCACAGAGCTATCTCTAGCACATAACATGTCTCCCAAACAACAAAACTCATCCACACTTTCAAGAGACTCACCAGCAAGTTCAATCCTATCACGCCTGACAATCTGCACCTGCTCTCCCTAACACATTGCACAAATGTAATCAGCATTATCTCGCAGTCTACCTCTAATACCACTGCATCCCTTATGCACCCACTTATCACAGACACTAAACGAGATGGAATTACTTCCCACACTCTTGTGGCAAATCGCACATGGCCACTCTCCCTCTTCTATAACAGTACTGCCACCAGCCTTAGATTGAACCGCTTTTGTTTTATCTGCATTTACTCTTAAGCCCTTGTGCCCCATACCATCTCTCCACTTGTTAACTCTTGCCTCCGCCTCACTTTCATTCTCTGCAATCAACACCAAATCATCAGCATACAGTATCTCCCATGGGAGTCCATTTCTGAAGTCATGTGAGAGGGCTTCAAGTATCATGATAAACAACAAGGGGCTGAAACTGACCCCTGGTGCATACCAACATTCATGAAAAACTCATTAAGTCTCCATTCACCCTCTCCTCAGTACAAGCACCCACATACATGGCCATAACCACCCTAATGAACCACTCCTCGATCCCAAGTTTTCTCATTGCCCACTTCACCACCTCTCTAGGGACTCTGTCAAAGGTCTGCAAATCAGCAAAAATAAAGTACAGTTCCCTTTTCTTTCCTATATAGTTTTCCTGAAACTTTCAAACAATATGGCATCAGTGGTCCCTTTGCCTGGCATAAACCCAAACTGCATTTCATCATCATTCACTTTTTCTCTAATTATACCTTCTAGAACTCTCTCTCCATTACCTTCATTATCTGGTCTAAAAGCTTTATGCCCCTATGATTTCCTCTTCCAGGGCATCACCCTTCCCCTTGTACACATTTACAATTACACTCTTCAGCCAATCATCTGGGGCAACACACTCATATAATTGTACTTATTGGGTCAGTGACAAACCTCACCCCTATATCTCCAGAGGCTTTCAACGCTTCAGCAGTCAACCCAGACACACCTGCTGCCTTCCCCACTTGCATCCTGCCTACTGCCCCGCTCACAGCAGCAGCGTTAATCAAAGGCCAAAGGCCAAACACTGGATCTGCAGGCTCCAAACCTTCCCTGTCCCAGTTTCAACAACTGTTTGTAATGCTCTCTCTGTGTGTCTTTAATATCCCCACTGTTCACTGCCATGCTTCCTTCATCATTCTTCACACACTGCTCACCTATGATATTCCTGTTCTCCCTCTTCATCTGATTTGCCACCTTAAATATCATATTCTTCCTTTCTACACAATCTGGGTTACCGGTATCAAGTAAAAGTCTCAGTGACTCAGTCTTTGCCCTGTATATATATCTCTTTTCTGGCACTATGCTTGGCAGCCAAGGAATCCTCTCTGTTACTACCCTTCTTCCATTCCCAGAAATGACTTCTTTTCTCCTTAACTGCAGCTTCTACATCCTCATCCCACCACCAAGTTACTTTATGTCTTGGCGGGGCTCTTGTCCATCCACATACTGAATCAGTAACTCTCAAAGAGGTTGCTCTTGAGGACTCTATACTGTTTATTAACACTTCTGTCAATGGCTCCCTGTTCAGCCACCACTCTCCTCATCTCGCTATAGAAGACATCCCTTACTGCTTGGTTTTTCAGCCTCCATATATTTCTAAGTTCATAGGTCCCCTTCTTCATCACCCGCTCCTTAACCACCATGTCATACATTAATAACTTGTGTTGCTGCACACAGTCGTCGCTCCCTGTAACTTTAACATCCCTTACCTAACTTCCTATCTGTCCTCCGGACCAGGAAATAGTCTATCTGACTGCTATTCCCCCCTGACTCATATGTACTCAACCTACACTCTCTTTTCCTAAAAATGTGTGTTGCACACAATCATGTTCACTGCCTCCCCAAACTCCAGTATTCTTTCCCCTTCCTCATTTCTTGTACCATGTGCACATCGCCCATGTATTCCTTCATATCCTTTGAGCTGCTTCACCTTCACATAAGGTCCTATTGACCTAACATTTAATTTTGTTACTCTAAACAATTCTGACCCACGACTACCTTTCCTGGGATGATAATATTGTGGAAAATGCATTACAAACTGTGTACTGTTGGGTCATTGTTGCTGGTGCAACTTGGCAACTGGGCTCAAGACAGGGGGTGGGAATGAGAGCTACCAGTTACCCTAATACCCCATAAATTTTGTGTCAAGCTGATCTTTCTACAACCTTCCTGGTGCGCTGCTGAAAATCTAGCTCATAAGAGGTATGTCGCAGCTTTATGGGACACCCCGACATGAGGTATTTCGCAGTCCAAGGGTTAAGCCACAAAAGTTAACCTGGAGATAGTCTAACTACAATGAAAAAGATGTCACTATACTGAAGAAGTCAATCCTAACACACTGCTGCCTAATGGGAATCATATAGCACTAGTTGGTAATCACTTAAATATCTTTGGGCTTTCCTTACTATTATGCTACATGCATGCTGCCATGCTGGGATCCAAAAAAAAAGTCTTGTATGATCCCTCCTGTGTGCAGCGGATTCTTTTTGAAAACCTGATTTGAAGTTTTGCAAACCATTCTTACAGACTATGTGATCCTTTCACTGAGATACTATGGTGAAAGTTAATCTTTAGCTTCTAAAGGACTATATTGCACTTCCTACTCTCACTTTCCCACACTGTCTAAAGAGGTAGCAATATAGGTGTGTATTTCGAATTTTCAACAAATTGCAAATTTCTAGTGGCTGATATCAAACTTCTGATGAGGGCATAGATTACCAGTACAGTCAGCTCCCACAGTGCGTGAGTGGATGGGCGGTCCTGGTCCTCGTGCACTGTGAATACATCATCTTGTGGGAAAAATTATATATGGGTGGTGACCCCTCATACCCTGACATTTTTTGGCCCTTAGACATAATAAAGGGAAAATTTTTCAGACATACACTACAGATATAGCTACGATAACAAAAATATGGTCAGTCACCTTAACAACAGTTGACAACAGGCTTGATGGACTTTAATAACAGGGGTTCTGAGGTTTGGCAACACACTTGCAGTGCCCCTGCTGCCACCCTGGCTGCACCACACTTGCTTAACAGTTGCCAGTGTTGTATTATTCCAGGCTTTGACAAAGAAATTTACGGCCTGTCGAATGTTATATTTCTTCCAGAATGCTGCAACAAACATTATGGTGAGGGTTGCAGGTATGCCAGGTGGGGCTGTGGAGGTGGAGGGGGAGGCAGCTGGTGAGTCAGGTGGGGCAGTAGAGGTGGAGGGGACGGCAGCAGGCAGGTCAGGGGAGGTGGTGAGAGGAGGATCCTCCATCTCCTCCCCGCTACTACTCACATTTTCAGGAATTTCCATCATCTCTTCTTGTTTGTCTATTTCATTCTTCATCTTGTTATGGACGTATTGGCAGTATAATTACTTGGCATTCACGAAGTAACTGTCATTCAAGTGAATCCAAACATTATTATAGAAACTGGGTATCTATTCTAACTTACCATTGTTGCCAAGAACGTTACTAAGTTGTTATTGGCGAGATCTTACTGTAGACTCCTCTTGAGCACCTTCCCCACAAACCTGTAAGTCACTATTGGCATGTCGTGTGGGGGTGGGGGTGGGGGTCGCGTACTCAGGGAAAATGGCTTTTTTGTATCACTCTTTGCCTCTGCCTTGCGTATTGTGGGCTAAATTCGCACAAACAAGGATTTTTGGTTATTGTTTTTCGTCACTCGCATATTATGCGATTCGCATACTCTGAGCTCACGAACTATGGGAGCTGTCTGTACTTCATTTTAAACACTTTCCAATGATATCAATTTAATGCCAATCAGTAGTACATACAAGTCTGCTCTATGGCCTTGATTTTTTTTCCATTTTATCACAGTCCAGTCACCTTGGGATTAAAGCGAGTGTGTTGTCACGCAGCATAGAGCCACTTGAAGTGGAAAAAAAGGGTCAATAAAAGGTGACAAGAAAAATGACAAGTGGGACGAGAGGAGGGCAGACAGAGAAAAAGTACAACAAAGGTGAAGGAAGAAGTAGGCAGCACTATATCAAATAAGTGGATACAATTGCTAGCAACAGCATGCCCAGTAAAATGGACCAGAACAGACACTCATTCACACACCATTCATGCCCCTGGAATCCTGTCTCCATCTCACAGGTCTAAATACTGGCATAACCTGGGCTTAAATAATGAATGAATGCATGATGACTGTAGGCTCATCTAACAGGGTAAACTGCTGCGCAGTCTTCCATTTTTTTGCTTGCTGGACCCAATCTTATCCCATCTTTGGGCAATGATGATGATGATGATTATGAAATGGTACTGATACTGATGATGATAATGACAGAATAATGATCATGATCATGATGCAGACAACATAGTAATAATAATGATGACGACAATAATGATAATGACTAAGAAATACTACATATCAATGAACTATGCAAAATGCTGACATACTTGGCAGCAAAAGGGTTGGGGTGATGCACGACCCCAGTCTTTCCAGCTTTGATCAAGGTCAGCTTGGAGGGAAACAAACGCAGGGGTACGCTCTTCCTCATCACTGGCCTCTTGCTTTCCACCCCACTGGTCCCGCTGGTGCTTAATATGGAGGCTTCAGATTCAAGTATGGATGCAGAAGAGGAATTTTTCGAGTTACAGGCCGAGGTGGAAGATTTCAGGCTGGAGGTTGAGGTGGAAGATTTTAAGCTTGATGCACATGTGGAAGATTTTAAGTTAGAGGCTGATGTGGAAGATTTTAAGGTGGAGGCAGAAGTGGAAGATTTTAAGTTAGAGGCAGACGTGGTAGACCTCAAGCTTGATGCAGAGGTGGAAGATTTTAAGTTAGAGGCAGACGTGGTAGACCTCAAGCTTGATGCAGAGGTGGAAGATTTTAAGTTAGCAGCAGAAACGGAAGATTTTATATTAGAGGAAGATGTGGAAGGTTTTAAGTTTGAGGCAGAAGAGGAAGACTTTAAATTAGAGGCAGTCTTTATAGTGGAGGAAGAGGTGGAAGATTTAAGGCTTGAAGCAGATGCTGACTTGGCGAGACTCTTTTCCTGAGGCACATTGGATGCAGATCTATGGGGGCCTGGAACAAAGATAAATAAAATATACATAAATGCATAAAAATATTAAATAAATGGTGGCTCTCCATGCAGCTTGATCTCTAACAGCCTCCTTAATCAGTCTCTTATCCCTGAGGTAATACTCTATGACCTCCTCCCAGGTCTTTTTCAGTCTGCTTCTTGCAATCCTACTCCTGACATTTACAGTTCCCACCTTCCAAACCCAATCGTCATCCTCCATCCTCTCAACATGCCCAAACCATCTGTCTAACTGACAGGTATCCTTCAGCTGGATAAAATTATCTGAGTGTTTGTGTCTGATGAGAAGCCACTATCTGTTCAGATCTGTTCCCCTGCTCTTTCTCCAACTTTATCCACCACTTCCTTTCGTCAGGATCATGACTTTATCTGTATCAAAAACTAACAAGTTATGCAATCAGCTTTAGATAATGTTTAGCAAGCACAGACTACAATTAATAAACAATCGTTTCATTTTTGAAGGCTCCAACATGCTTGCATGCGTTGGTCTTGGTCACTTAATGGCAGCTCTCTATGCTGCTCAATCTTTGGCAGCTTCCCTGCTTAGTCCCTTATCCCTGAGGACACACTCAATGACCTCATCCCAGGCCTTTTTCGGTCTACATCTAGCTATACATCTCACTTTCTGCACCCAACTATCATCCCCCATCTTCTCCACATGCCCAAACCACCTCAATTTACCCCTCCTCATCACAGCACCAATACACTCCAGTCCCATCCTACCTCTCAACTCTTCCATTGTAAACCTAGCCCTCCCAGGCATCACACTCAGGGATGCACTGCACACCCACCTAATCACTGTAATTTCTGTATGTTTGTGCCTGTGAATATCCTCTTCCTCTACTGCCCAGGTCTCACTACCATACAGCATTACACTCCTAACACATGCTGCATACAAAGATCCCTTAGCACGGAGGGAGTGCCCTCTCAATGTCAGGAGAACTTCTTCCAACCACTCCTCACTTTAGCCACAGAGCCAGCTCCATCTCCACCTCCAGCACATAACATGTCTCCCAAATAACGAAACTCTTCCACGCACTCAAAAGACTCATAAGCAAGTTCCATCCTTTCACACCTGGCACTCTCCACGACACACCACACATATGAAATCAGCATTATCTTGCAGTCTACTACAACTCTTATGCACCCATTTATCACAAACGCTGCATAAGATGGAATTACTTCCCACGCCCTTGAGGCAAATCGGACAGGGCCACTCCCCCTGTTCTATGACAGTACTGCCTCCAGCCCTAGATACCATCACCACAACAAATTTTACCCACCTAACTTAAAATTACTTAATGCAAAACTAATCTTCTTAAAATATATATATATAATATATACCATGTACAGTATGTATGTATGTATATATATATTTTCATTCATTCATTCATTACCAGACGCCATGTATCCCAAACGGGGTGGCCAACAGCTTAGAGTTAATTGTTTTACAGGGAGGGGCCCTAATCCTCCACCAACCCCACTTGACACGTAGGGATGCCAACAGCATCTGGTGTTCCCAGGTGGTCACCCATCCAAGTACTAACCAGACCCAATGTTGCTTACAGTATGGTACTTGCACCTCTCCATGGCTATCCTTGCTTCTGTGCTATCATAATTTCTAATTAGATGATAAAAATAATGAAGCTAGCTATATAACTTATCGTACTATTTCATTCTTTCATCTTTTGCCTAGCTATCAAAGCTTCTATGCCCTTCTCAGTTCTCAAAAAATTAAAACAGTAACCAACTCTTGATTTCAGACCATCACCTGTCTAAGGTTATCAAGTTCTGTCTCCATACCTGCATTCTTAGTTGTGGTTGCCTTGGTTGGCCCCTCAGCCCTATGTCCTAAAGCGGATTTCACTGGG
Organism: Coenobita brevimanus; assembly: GCF_032717465.1. Lineage (NCBI taxonomy): Eukaryota > Metazoa > Arthropoda > Malacostraca > Decapoda > Coenobitidae > Coenobita > Coenobita brevimanus. The sequence continues at coordinate 2,425,233 of NC_136957.1, forward strand.
GGCTTCATTGCAATTTTACATCCCTTCTGTGGACTCTTACATTTGCTGGATACGACTGAGGGCTTCCCTGATGGTTTTTTATCTCGAGATAACTTCCGTGAAGTGATGCTGATAGCGACAGCTGGGGTTGGAGTAACTCTGCTCCGTTTTGACCATGCCTCCTCGGGTCGATCTTCTTGCTGACGCTTGGGTGGCGAGATCTGGATAAACATTAAACCTTCTACCTTTGGCGTCTCCACTGTTTCTTTTTTGTCCTCTTGTGTTTCTTCATTTTCTTCTCTTATTGTTACTTCTGATTTTATAGTTTCTCTATTACCCTCTTGTGTTTCTTCTCTTCTAACTGTTCCTTCAGATATTACTGCTTGAGATTCTGAGTTACTATGAAATGCTGAGGCCTTACCAGAGGCTGATGGAAACTGAGGGACAGTTTCACTTCCTGATACTTCAAGACACCGAGCACCTAAACTCTCAGCTCGGCTTTCTTCCAGCTCATGCAAGGACTTGACAAAGGTATAATTTTTGCAGGTTTCTTCCACAAGTGAGATTTGTTTGACAGATTCTACAGCATCACCATCTTTACAATGATTCAGATTCTGGGTATCATTCATTATTAAATCCTGAGAATCAGACAATATGAGTGAGTTCATGGGAGCCTCTACAGACTGGTTTAGAGGCACATCATTGCAGTCTCTCAGCACTGTACTCTGTGTGGTGTTGCACTCATTGATATCTTTGGTCGTGGTAGTGTTCTGCAGCAAGTCAGAGCCTTTTTCCACAGGAATGCATTCAACTTTATCATATGTGAGGTTCTCTGGTTTGACAAGATATTCATGAGTCTTACCTACTTTGCTGGTATGTTCATCAATTACTCTGTTGACTGTAAATGTTCCCTCTTCCTCAATGATGGTGCTAAGGTACTGACCGATAGAGGCATCACATGAGTCATGCAGGCTAGATGTACTTTCAACTTTTCCAGCAAATAATTGGCGAGCTTTGTCTGACAGACGTCGCTGCTCTGTCAGCTCCTCTGGGGGCACATCCTTGATGCCTGTGGAACATCTTCTAGTATCAGAGCAAGGAGAGAAACTGAAATCTGCTACTGATGCCACCACAAAATTCTCCTCCTCATTGTGGATCTTTTTGGGTGTGATTCCTTTGTACATCAGTATCTCATTCAATGCTGGACTATGGTAAGGCATTGGGCTGAATATTGGTGGTTCACATCCCAAGTGGTGACTAATTTTAGGTTTAATGGATTCCATCACAGGCACCTTCCCTCCCAAACTCTGCCTCCGTGGGTGGTGGTTATCACTCACCTGCGGCAGGGAGGTGGGAGAAAAGGTGGGCATATCCTTCACGACTGTCTCACAGCTGTTATGGAGGTCATCTATGACTTCTAAGTCCTCAGGGTTCAAAACAGGCTTCTCCTCAGGCACCATTCCGGAGATCAAACGCTGAGGCAAAGGGGAAGAATTAAGAGTATGACTTTCCTTATTCCATGTGGCATTTCCAGTGCAGACTGACTGATGATAATTTGTACCAGTTTTTAAGCGTGAGGGAGAAGGCACAATGGATGATTGTTTATTTCTATCACCATCCAGTGTTATATACCTAGGACAGTCTGGTTGATCATGAGTGGTATCGGTGGCTATACAAGACTGTGCGGTGTGATCAACAGCCAAATCGGTAATAATATCGACATCTTTGCCTGTTTTGGGACTCAGTGTCTTGTCTAGACTGTCATTGCTCAAGGTTTCTTCATATTTCTTACACTGATTGTCAAGCTCTTGCTGTAACATCAGGGACACATCAACAAGATTAACTGCTTTTGAGCGGGATATAAACTCATTGATCTTTGGGGTGGGGAATTCCACGGTTTCATTAAAGTTGTCTACAGCTGTTTCAGGCTCAGGGGGAGTGTTGGGGGCTGTCTCATAATCAGACAAAGGTGTTCCAGGAGCTGTGCACATTTCTAACTCTGGGGATGTTACAATTTCCTCACTGTCAGGTCCCTTGGTGTGCTGGTCTTCAGTAGGCTCAGGGGTGTCTGGGAAAACCTCAGGGGCATTTAATCTCTCCAAAAGGTTCATGCAGGAGGCTCGAAGGGCTGACAGGGTCTTAACACTACACTGCTCCACAGGTACAATGGGGGTCATCTGCAGGTCATCGAGCATGGGGTTTCCAAGAGGAGGTGTAGCTCCGTCAGAGGGTGTGGAAGTGTTAGAGGAGTTAGAGATCTCCAGACATTGTCCAAGACTGGGGCGATTTTCTTTCTTATCCTCAAAAGTTTTTGGATGGAGGCTGAAACGCCGCATCTTGTCTCTCTGGCCCTTGATAAAAGTTTGCCTTCTCATGGGTGAATCAACAACAGAACAGTGAGGAAGCTGGCCATCTTCGACTGGATTAAATGTTTCTTCCTTTGACGCCACGTAAGTCTGCCGGCGCATTGGTGTTCCAGTCACATCACACATGGGAAAATTGTCAGACTTAACACTCTTGAAGTTTTCTTCTTCTGAGGTTACAAATGTCTGCCTGCGCATAGGGGAGGCAGCTACATCACAGTCTGGAAGGCTACTGCCCACTACATTCTTGAAACTCTCCTCTTTGGTTGATTGAAATTCAACATCATGGGTATCAACTTTTTTCTGGTGTGTTAGTGTTTCCCTTGTTTTTACATCAGAGGATTTAGTCTGCTCATATCCTGTCTTATGAACAGTTTCATAACTTGACAAGGTGGAATACTCTGACACCTCCTTCTTAGATGATACTATTCTTCTTGAGTTCTGGTTCCCTGGAACAATATGTGCATCTTCTACCACTTCATAGACTATCTGCTCACTGACAGTGGTATCAGTAACCTCCTCATATATGACCTCCCTCACTTCTACTTCCTCTTCAAAATTCTCTTCGGTAAGCACATCTTTCCACACAACATGATGCTGTTCCTTAGGCCTTTTACATATCCTTTTCTCTTGTTTCTCTGAAATGGCTAAAGGGGATATGACCTCGGACTTGAGGGTAGAGACTGAAAAATTATGGAACACTTCACAGTCGTCATTTTCGGTGGAGTTTAACACTGTTGGCGTATGAACACTCTCTGAGCTTGAAGTGGACAAGACTACTGGTACTCTTCTTTTTGAGGTTTTTGCATTTGGCTGTACCTGTTGGAGAGTCATTAGTGTAAATCATCTTCATTTTCCTTTCCATACACAAGACAGGTTGAATGCTTAAACAAAAATGTGGAGACCATTACGTGCACTTCATGCTGACTGGTTTGCTTAAACAAATTGTGGAATTCACATTTATGCGATCTTTAAATGCCAAAATTACTACGAAAAAATGTAAAGCATTGGAGAGTCATTTACAGTTGTTCTTAGATACAAAAAAACATAAAGCTCTACTCCAAAACCACTAGGAGGAAAATATGGAAGCTGAAAAACCAAGTAGTAAGGGATGCCTTCTATAGCGAGTTGAGGAGAGTGGTGGCTGAACAGGGAGCTGTAGACAGAGGCATTAATGAACAGTACAGAGCCCTCAAGAACAATTTCTTGAGAGTTACTGATGTAACATGCGGCTGGACAAGAGGACCACCAAGACATAAAGTAACTTCATGGTGGGATGAGGGTGTAGAAGCTGCAATTAAGGAGAAAAGAAGGCTTTTCCGGGAATGGAAGAAGGGTGGTAGCAAAGAGGAATATTTGGCTGCCAAGCGTAGGGCTAGGAGAGAGGTATACAGGGCAAAGTCTGAGTCACAGAGACAATTACTTGATAACCTAAATCATGGGGAAAGGAAAAATATATTTAGGGTGGCAGGTCAGGTGAAGAGGGATAATCGGGATATCATAGGTGAGCAGTGTGTGAAGAATGATGAAGGAAGGGTAGTGGTGAACAGTGAGGATATTAAAGATGCATGGAGAGAGCATTATAACCGGTTGTTGAATGAGGAGTTTGACTGGGACAGGGAAGGTTTGGAGCCAGCAGATCCAGTGTCTGGCCCTTGGCCTTTGATTGATACTGCTACTGTGAGTGAGGCAATAGGCAGGATGAGGGTGGGGAAGGCAGCAGGTGTGTCTGGGTTGACTGCCGAAATGTTGAAGGCCTCCCAGGCGATATAGGGGTGAGTTTAGTCACTGACCTGATAAATAGGATTATTTATGAGTGTGTTGTCCCAGATGATTGGCTGAAGAGTGTAACTGTAAATGTGTATAAAGGGGAAGGGTGATGCCCTGGAAAGAGGGAATTATAGAGGTATAAAGCTTTTAGATCAGATAATGAAGGTAATGGAGAGAGTTTTAGAAGGTATGATTAGAGAAAGAGTGAATATTGATGAGATGCAGTTTGGGTTTATGCCAGGTAGGGGGACCACTGATGCCATATTCATTGTTCAACAGCTTCAGGAAAAATATATTGGTAGGAGAAGGGATCTTTATTTTGTTTTTGTTGATTTGGAAAAGGCCTTTGACAGAGTCCCTAGAGAGGTGGTGAAGTGGGCAATGAGAAAGCTTGGCTTGGAGGAGTGGCTGGTTAGGGTGGTTATGGCCATGTATGTGGGTGCTCACACCCAGGTGAGAGTGAATGGAGATTTGAGTGATGAGTTTTCCGTGAATGTTGGTGTGCATCAGGGGTCAGTCTTGAGTCCCATGTTGTTTATCATGGTACTTGAAGCCCTTTCACGTGACTTTAGGAAACGGACTCCCGTGGGAGTTGTTGTATGCTGATGATTTGGTGTTGATTGCAGAGAATGAAAGGGAGGCGGAGGAAAGGTTTAGGAAGTGGAGAGATGGTATGGGGCAAAAGGGTTTAAGGGTAAATGCAGATAAAACAAAAGTGATGATATCTAGGGTTGGTGGCGGTACTGTCAAAGACGAGGGAGAGTGGCCATGTGCAGTTTGCCACAAGGGCGTGGGAAGTAATTCCATCTTGTGCGGTGTGTGTGATAAATGGGTGCATAAGAGATGTAGTGGTATCAGAGGTAGACTGCGAGATAATGCTGATTTTATGTGTACGGCGTGCCGGGGTGAGCAGGTGGAGATCGTCAGACGTGAAAGAATTGAACTTGCTGGTGAATCTCTTGAGTGTGTGGAAGAGTTTTGTTATTTAGGAGACATGTTGTGTGCTGGAGGTGGGGCTGGAGCTAGCTCTGTGGCTAGGTGAGAAGTGGTTGGAAGAAGTTCAGGGAGCTCTTGCCTCTCCTGACATTGAGGGGGCTCTCCCTACGTGCTAGGGGTCTTTGTATGCAGCGTGTGTTAGGAGTGTAATGCTGTATGGCAGTGAGACCTGGGCAGTGAAGGAGGAAGACATTCGCCGGCTCAGACGTACAGAAATGACAATGATTAGGTGGATGTGCAGTGCGTCCCTGCGTCCAAGGCCTGGAGGGGCTGGGTTTACAATGGAAGAGTTGAGAGGTAGGATGGGACTGGAGTGTATTGGTGTTGTGATGAGGAGAGGTAGATTGAGGTGGTTTGGACATGTGGAGAGGATGGGGGATGATAGTTGGGTGAGGAAGGTGAGAAGTGTTAATATTGGGGGTGGGGTTATGAGGGGTAGACCGAGAAAGACATGGGACGAGGTCATTAAGTGTGACCTTAGGGTTAAGGGACTGAACAGGGAGGCTGCAATGGATCGTGCAGCATGGAGAGCCGCCATTAGGTGACCAAGGCCGACACATGCAAGCATGTTGGAGCCTTTAAAAACGAAAACGAAAACTGTCATGATTAAGAATTTCAACCCATACTACAATTATGACAAAGCATATGGACAAACTGTGGCATCAACTTGTGGAGTGTGCTGATTACACAAATGTGGAATGTCACAATTTTTAAGCATACAATCTCAAGTGTCAAGAAGGAAACACAAAGCCAAACAGCCACCAAGTAAGAGTCTTTGAAATTCTCAGTTCCATTCCATCACCCACATCATCATATCTACCTCTTTTTTCCCAGCTAAAGATGGGGTGAGGTAAGGTTCAGAAAGCAAGAAGAGAGAACATGATAGTGGGAGAACTTATCAAAGCATTTCTGGTGAAAAGGGCAGCACACACATTCACTCAAGTAAAGCCCTCAGAATGCTGACTTTACCTCATAGGTCTAGTTCACCCTCTTAGTACACATATTTGCAGTGCACAGTACACGTACCACAGAGTGTAGGGAGGGGGATTGACTGCTTTTATCTAACCTTAGGTACACAGTATCTATACACAAAACATGGTCTAGTGGTCAAGGGTAGGCTAAATCTAGTGTTTTTGCTGGGTAAACAGTGCTTTGTACCATACCTGTTATGTTGGTCATATCTTCCATTATTATTATTATAATTACTGTATTATTATTATTATACAATGCAGCCTCATTATACAATGCCCAGTAATGTGATAAATTGCTATGACAATAATTAAAAGGTTTTACCCTGTCTCAGTACAGTCACTACTTGTTATATGATGGGGTTACGTCAGGTCATACCTTAACGTATGGTGATTTTATCGTAAATCAGGAGATTGAAACACATTATAAAAGGGGGGTTATGTCAACTCAACTTCCCAAAGTCACCTACCTAAGACAAACAAAAATGACAACCCACCTTAATCATGTCCTGTGTCAGTCCAAGTCATCTCCAAGACCAAAACAAACACTATCACACCAATACAGGCAGCGTTACTCACGTACAGTAAATCGTTGCAACAACACAACAATCACACTTGCGTAACACTGGCCTGGTGCCACACGATGTATAGGTCTACTGTAGCACAATGCTTGGCTGAGAGGTGACGATAGCAGGGGAGCACACGTGAACGAGTGGAAATGACAGGGCTTTGAAGGGGTGGCGGGACCGCAACTGAACCAAAACAATGCTCTGCACGCTGGGGCCACCCTCTTGCCTGAGACAAGCGGCTGTCGCCTTGCGTTTGCCTGGCGCTTTGTACGAAATTTTCCAAGGACAATATTGTTATAGCGGGAAATTCATCACAAATCGGATTTTGAGGTGGAACTTTTCTGTTATCGATGTAATGAATTATCGTATACCGAATCAATGTATAACGAGTAGCGACTGTACAACGTTAAAAAATTAACTGCAATTTCGCTACAATGATTTTTTGACGGTCGCCTCAAAGAATCTCGTTCCGACGCGGTAAGTACGCAAACCAAAATGGCTGCCCAGTGTTTACACTGGCTGTGATCACCACCTTTCGTTCTATTTTGTGCATGAAAGGCCACTGAAACATCATGGTTACTGCCAAATAACAGTGCAAATGCTTAACAAATAAGGCAGTGTGCAATATTAAGTGAAGTGATACTTTTTTTGCGTGAAAAACTGAAACTTATGACATGGAAATCGTGTCAACCTTACGTAACCATCATACCCTTTCTAGGCCTCAACACAGCTGACTAAGTGAAGATGCCTGGCCTATGTGTACACTGGCTGTGATCGTTGCCTTTTGTTTTATTTTATGAAAGGCCACTGGAACACCACTGTTACTGCCAAAGAAGAGTGCATGTGCTTATGAAATAGTCTATCTATCTATCTATTGCCAGACGCCTCAATCCCATTTGGGGTGGCCACAAACAAATTGCCTCCAAGTCGCCCTGTCCCCCGCCATTTCACTGCCCTGCTCCCAACTCACACCCCCCTCTCTCATATACCTCTCCACCCCATCCCTCCATCTCATCCTCGGCCTCCCCCTCCCTCTTCCCCCCTCCACCTCGCTCACATACACTCTCTTCGTTAGTCTTTCACCCTCCATCCTTTCCACATGGCCAAACCACCTCAGTGTGTTCCTCATAACGCTTCCTATCACATCCACATCCACACCACAACGCTCCTTTATATCCTCATTCGTCAGCCTGTCTCTCCACGTGACTCCACAGGCTCCTCTTAAATAACTCATTTCCACTGCTCTCACTCTTGACTTGTGTCCTTCCAACAATGTCCAAGCTTCACTTCCGTACGTTAGAGTTGGTATCACAATAGTGTCATGTAGTAGCTTTTTCACTTCCATGCTCACTTCCCTGTTTCTTATCACTGCTTTCAAGGAACCAGCAACCTTTCTTCCCTGCTGTACCCTTCCAAGCACTTCACCCTCCAAACCTCCATCCTTACTCATCACACTACCCAAATACTTAAACGTACTCACATTTTCCAATTCCTCACCATCTAACCTCGTTGTACATTCACTAACTTCACCTCTCTCAAAGACTATCACTTTACTCTTCCCTACATTCACCTTTAGGTTCCGTTTCTTACATACTCTCTCAAACTCATCCACCAAGCCTTGCAGCTCCCCTTCGTCTTCACTCAACAACACAGTATCATCTGCAAACAACAGTACAGGGAGTTTCCAAACACTATCCTCTCTCACCAGGGCCACTCCAACATCCACTACCCTACCTTGTACCTCTTTTATTACCCCATCCATGTACAGATTGAACAACCATGGAGACATGACACATCCCTGTTTCAAACCAACTTTCAAAGAGAAAAATTCACTTAGTTCACCATCTACACGCACTGCAGCCTTCGCACCATCGTACATACTCTTCACAGCATTCAACAACTTCCCATCTACTCCATATATTCTTAACACTTTCCACAATCCTTGTCTATCCACCCTGTCATATGCTTTCTCCAAATCCATGAAAGCTGCATACAACTTCTTTCCCTTCTCTAGAAACTTTTCCACTAAAGATCTAAGAATGAATATCTGATCTACACAACCTCTTCCCTTCCTAAAGCCTCCCTGTTCTTCTCCAACTAACTTCTCTGTTCTTTCTCTAACTCTGTCTATAAGTATCCTACCATACACTTTTCCTATTATACTAAGAAGACAAATGCCCCTATGATTACCACACACTTCTTTTTCCCCTTTTCCTTTGTACAAGGGAATAATTATACCTGACTTCCAATCCTCCGGGACTCTACCTTCCTCCCAGGCCAATCTGCACATCTTCCACATCCATTCTACTACTATCTCTCCCCCATGCTTCAGCATTTCACCACACACTCCATCAATTCCTGGGGCTTTCCCTGATTTAACTTTCTTCATTGCTTCCACAACTTCTATCCTACTGATTTCTTCCTGTCTTCTCACCTCCCTCCTTCTCCCAGCCATTCCCCAGCCACTTATACTCGCATTACTTCCGTCCTCTACGTTCAACAATTCCTTAAAGTGTTCTCTCCATCTGCTCATTTTCTCCCTTCTCCACTAGTAATCTACCATTTTTATCTTTCACTCCCTGCTAACTTCACTTCCACCCTGTCTTACTCTTTTCACTTCTCTCCAGAACATTTTCTTACAGTCCCTCCACTTTACACTCAAATTCCTTCTAAATTCCTCATCCACTCTCTTCTTACTCTCTCTTACTAATCTTTTCACCTCTCTCTTCCTTTCCACATATAACTCTCTCTTCCGCCTCTCAACTTCTTCCACGCCCCTATTTCTCACCCATTCATTGTATGCTTTCTTCTTTTGTGCCACAGCCTGTTTCACCTCTTCAGTCCACCACGCTGTTCCTTGCACAACCCTCCGCCTTCTCTTCCTTCCACACACCACATCACATGCTGCACATATTTCTTCTGTAAATATCTTACACACACCTTCCACGTCTCCCATCTGCTCCAATTCATATTTGCCCAATCGTTCCTCCACTTCTCTCTTATACTCTGCCTTTTTCTCATCCTCTTGTAGCCTTTCCACTCTCCTTGCAACTACTCCTTCCTCTCGTCTTTCCCTTCTTCTATTCCTCCATCTCACTTGCATCCTAATTCTGGCCACCACCAAGTAGTGGTCAGAAAGTCCACTCCTCCAACCTCTATACACTCTTGCATCCTTTACACATCTTCGCATCCTTTCATCCACACACACATAATCAATCATTGCCTTCCTTTCATTCAGTTCACCCCCCACCCTTCTCATCACTCGCCATGTATACCTGTGGATCATTTTATGCCTGAAGAGGGTATTGGCTATCACCAACCCCCTCCCAGCACAAATGTCCACTAACGCACTCCCATTCTCATCTATCTCGGCAGGCACACCCCACTCACCAACTATTCCATCCACCTTCACATTACCAACTTTACCATTCATATCACCAATCAAAAACACTCTCTCATTCCTTCCAAACTTTTCCATGCACACTTCCACATTTGTCCAGAACTCTTCTCTCACTCTTCTAGCACGATCTTGCGTTGGCGCATACACACACACAATCGCCCACATTTGTATTCCAACTTTCAACTTTACCCACACAATCCTTGACCCAACTGATCCATACTGTCTTATGCTCTTCTTCCATCTTTTACTCACAACTATACACACTCCTTCCTTTGCCCTCTCATTCTCATCTACTCCTGCACATATACCCCATCCATACTCCCATTCTCTCACACTTCCTCCTCTCCATTTTGTTTCAGTTATTCCACATACATCCACTTTCGCACCCTCAAGCACCTGGACAATCTCTCTCTCTTTCACCTCATCATTCGCTCCTCTTACATTCCATGTACTCATTACCAAGTCCTTTGTCCGGTCCTGGGTCATCATCGTTTGGTCAGTCCTTGTCCGAGGCTTCTTGTTTGTTTTTTTAGTTAGTTGTTTTCCGGGGAGGGGCACTAACCCTCCGCCAACCCTTTTAGTCGCCTTTTACGACAAGCAGGGATACTGGGGGAGTATTCTTGAAAACCCCCCTACCCCCAGGGTTGCGTCAAGACCTATTGTGTAACAAGGTTGATATAACATGGGTTCAGTGGGGTTAGGGAAGGAAACCTGGACCTATCTATCTATCTACTGCCAGACGCCTCAAAGTCTTAAAACGTAATAATAATAATAATAATAATAATAATAATAATAGTGCAGCGTGCAATATTATGCGAAGTGATACTGTATCTTTTTGTGTGGAGTGGTTGTCCAGGCCCTCCAACTGTCCCCCATCCTTAGAGGGTGGTGGTGGTGTGGGGGGACTTAATGACGACTCGTACCAGCATAGGACAAACTTCAGATGCGTGGCATTATTATTATTACGTTTTAAGACTTTGAGGCGTCTGGCAATAGATAGATAGATAGATAGGTCCAAGTTTCCTTCCGTAACCCCACTGAACCAATGTTATATCAACCTTGTTACACAATAGGTCTTGACGCAACCCTGTCACATAATGAGGCTAAACAGTACAATTATAGCTACAGTAACCCCTCGTTATATGATGACTCTTTCTACGATCTTTTGCTTATATGATGTCGAAATTTTAGTTCCCTACGCTCACTATACGATGGGAACGATTCACTACAACGATGGATCATCCGTGGCTCAGTGAACAGCAAACGCATGAACGCAAAGCAAACGTCTCCACACGGTTGGCGCTGGACAACACACACTTGTTCACTGGTCCAGCCTAATCAGCCAGCCAGCCCTACCCAGCCAGCCAGTTCTGACAGTGATGAGTGAGGGCTGTGAGGCCCTTATTGTCCCTTAGCCTTGGAGCTGGGACAATTCACCGTCAAGTCAATTCGCCGTCAGGACGATTCCCCGTCATTTATTTACATACTGCAATATATATATAATAATACTGTACTGGACACTGATAAACATGTCTTTTATTTATCTTATTGTGGTGAACATGGCTGAAGTGGTCAGGCAATCCGGACTGCTTCTGGCTTTATCGGACTTTTTCCAACATATAAGAATTTAGTCTGGTAGCTCCTCCAGTCCGATAAAAGATAATTCCAGTCTATTGAAGTCCGTTATATCGAGGTTTTGCTGTATTATCTTTCTAAACTATTCTGATGGTAATTCTGACACTGGTGAAGGGGTTAATGATGTCTAATAACTCAACAAGCGATTCATCTTGCAGTGAAAGTGTTATGAAAATAAGGAAAACACTCTTACAGCAAAAATGAAAAGTTTGTTACATAAAACCTTCCTCCCATAACTAGGAAGAACTCATAAGCTCAAATGTATTTATTTTTTGTTACCTTTGCAAGTTTGGTCCATATATTTTCTAAGATACTTTTTTCTTATATTAAAAATAACAGGAATACTTAGGAGTGTATCAGCTCAGAATGCTTACAAGTTCTAGAAGGAGGGTTTCATGTTACAATATTTTTACTACTGTGTGTGTGTGTTTTAGCACTTTCACTGTAAAGAGAAGTACTTGCTGGGTGCTAAGACATCAGTAAGTTCTTAAAAATATTAGAAATGCAATCAAATGGGTATCTCTTGCCACCCAATTTACTGTGAACAGCACTTACTACAAGGAAGTATATAATGTATGACCACTGACACACCTTTTTCTATTACAGTAAAACCTCTGCAAGTTGGCCTCCTACAAGTTGGAATCGCACATGAAACTGTTAATGAAAATCATATAAAATGTTCGAAAACATTACATAAAAAATCATGGAAAAATTTCCCCAAAGTCATAAAATGACTCAAAATGATGACGCATCATTCTAGGCTGTGAGGGTTCATGTTGCTCCACCAGTCAGAAAGTTCTTGTAAAACTACCCCTAAGACACGAAACCTTGGCTATGGGAAGCCATATCTCGGTATGATGATGCACCGGTTCATCATGTTCTAGCCTGTGAGGGCCCGCAAGCCACCTCCCGCCCAGTGTTGCTAATATGGCAGCTTGCCCGCTAAATGTAGAGGTTTTAAAAATATCTGGGGGATAATAAATGATAAAGCTTACTCTATACCTGGTGTACTGTAAAGTACTATCTAAGCATTATTTTCCTTAATGTTCCGTAATTTCCATCAGTCTGGTGGATTTTTATCACTGTTTAAGCCAGCCTAGCAGATTTCTGTGCTGCACAGTACTGTACATTCCGTTTGGCAGTGGTGCTTAGTCCCGCAACCTCCCACCCCACTCTGCCACAGTCTAGCATCTGCTACTACTCGTGTCGGCATTCTCTCCTATTCCACTCCATATTCCGCACTTTTATTCCTAACCAGCATGGCTTCCAAGGATTCCAAGGCTCCTTCAGACAGGAAAGGGATGAAGCTGAATACCCTGAAAATTCAAGGGAAGCTGAAAGTTTTGGAAAGGATCGATGTTGGCAGCTCGATGCGTGTCATATGTGCCGAGTTTAACCTGAGGCCAAAAATGTTTTACGATATCAAGAAGAACTGTTGTTCAATTGTGATTATGGTTAATAAATGTTGCACAGATACGATCATATGCTCCCCTAGCACCTCTACATCCTACCGAGGGGCCCTCCTTATGCTTGGATCACACCCTCTGCCAGCATGGTAAGTGATTTTTGTTTTTTTGTTTCTGGTTAGTCATGAATCTCATATTTCCCATAAGATGGAATTATAGTCAAGTCGGAATCGCCTCAGCCCCAATTATTCCGACTTAGAGAGGTTTTACTGTATTTACAGATGTGCTTCAAATTACCTATCATACAGCCAATCTGCCAATAATCAAGTCAAAGGAAAGGGTACCAAACCTGTCAACCTCACCTCTTTATATATTTGTACACTGTCCAACCAACTCGATCCTGTATTTCCCTTAGCCTTGTCTGTCTTATCAAAAAGTTTCTTGCTTTCCCATACATTAATTTACCATATCTATCCACCACCTTCTTGGCCTACCATGCCTTCTTCCACCTTCAAACTCACTCACATATACCCTTTTCACATCTTTACTTACATCCATTCTCTCCACATGATCATACCATCTAAGCACACACTCAGCCCTATTGTTAACAGACATTCTTAATCCATGTTTCAGGAAATCATATTCTTTCTTACTCAACTAAATTCTATGCACCCCCTACACAAACCTCCAGAACTCCATTTCTATAGCTCTTACTTCTAACTTTTCATTCTCAAGCTACATCAATTCAATGCCCAACAGATAATGTGGGCACTAAAATATCTTCACACAGTCCCCTTGCAGCCTCCACACAGAGCAGATCACTGACAATTAGTGATTACAAAAGTAACAGTAAATTACTGTAGGTAAACAATAAGGTTATCTACACTGCAGAATTGTATAAGTCAACTATAAGGCCCTCTCTGCCCTCCCCCCCAAAATGCCATCTATGACAGAATTATATTAAGCAATCACTGTAGTGCAGGGAGAAATAAAAAAACAGTAAAGTGCATTTTGTGAGCGCATGACGAGTAAGCGAGCGCCATGTTATCACAAGTTCCCTCTGATATATTATTTCTTTATAAAGGTAGCTGAACAATGAAAAATATAACAGAATGAAAGACATTCACATATCCCTCCCCCCTACACACACTCTCTCTCCCTCTCTCCCCTGCAGAAAGAATTTCAGCTCTACTTCACAGAGGAGTAAGGTTATTAGCTCCTTCTTAGCATGACGGTCAGGTTGGGCTGCTCATTTCCAAACCTAACTGAAGGTAAACATCACTTGTTTGCTCCCTATCATAGGAACAACAACAGGACTAGACATACACTTGCCTTTCCACTGGAAGTAAAATCAAAAGATTTGGGAAGAACTGCCGGGTCCCTGAAAACTGGCTGGTGAGAAGATGTGACATGTGATGCTGGAGGCTGGTTTTCATTATTGACCTTCCTAATACCACCACCTCTGCTGCTGCCCTTCCTTTCTCCACGCCCCACTACTGCTGGCTGCCTTTTGGGCCCAGGGTGGCGTGTGGCAGTGATGTTTTGGGGTCTTAGGGGTGCTCTTCCTCGCCCTTTACCTTTCTGAAAAATGTAATCATATCAGTGAGCACACAGATGGTCTGATATACCGTACACTGTACTTTCCTTTGCATCAATAAAAACATCATCATCATGACACTGTCCAGAGGCAGCAAGTGAAGACAAGCACAGTACAGTACAATGATACCTCCTTCAGTAATCAATGGGTGATCACGAGACTGCAAGATTTTTCTTTTTTCATTTTTTTTTCTATACTCATATGAGACACTGTGTAGAAAGGGGATACACGCCACTGCATCCAAAATAGAGATACAGTACTGACATTTCAAACATCCTCATGCCTTCCTGTCATGAAACAAAAGGGTATACCCCCTTTCATCACTAGCAACAGGGTTTCAAGCTGTATACTGTAACCTATGTTAGAGGCCATACATACTACCACTAGATCGTCCCGATGTAGTCTTCACACGAAGACAGAGGGTAGGAGTCAAGGGCTGCCAACACAAGGGATAACCAGCCAGATGTACGCATTTATCTCTGCTAGCCATGTTCTTGCTGTTCTTCTCTAAAGCCAATTAACATCCAGCCACCATCCTGCCCCTTTGTTTGCAATCCCCATCCTACACATGGATTAATCTATCTATAGCTTGAGGCCATAATCCCATAAGGGCTGGCAGTTTGTCTTTGAATTAATTGTTTTACAGGGAGGGGCACTAACCCTCCACCAACACACTTGTTGATATGTAGGGAACATGTATGGGTTGGTTATATGGGTACCACCCAGTATTGTAAATGGTTTCCAGGCTTACAGGAAACCATCAGGCCTGTCACTCAATGTAAAGCCACCTGAAGAGGAAAGAAGAGTAATAAAATGTGACAGGAAAAATGGGAGAAATAGAAAAAGTGGGCAGAAACTGAAAAAGAATGATACATGTGAAGTAGGTAGCACTACATCAAGCTAGTGGATGATGGTTGCCACAACCTACCACCAATGTGGATTAAAGTTTTGGTATTTTCTCGTTTTAAAGAAGAATCAGCGAATAAAAAGACTGAATGTGAGATGACAGTTATATAGAGGACTTATGGTGAGTGTATGGCAAGAAGAGAGAGAGGAGGGAAGCCAAGTGGATGAGAAATGTGGGCAAAACAGTGTCAGAGTCTTGGTAATGCTTAACAGTGAAGGATGTGTTTAGTCATTGTTTTAGTTTAATTACAGTACTATATTGCAAGAAAGAGTGTAACAATGAGGAAAATGTTTTGCTTTATTTGACCTTTTGTGTGTGTGCAATTTCTTGTGTGTCAAATCTAACTGTATGTGACTGCCATTCTAAGGTACAGACTAATGCTAATAATTATAATACTAGCAGTACTGATGAGTCACTTTCTCAAAAGAGTTTGTATAATTTATACATTCCAGTATGCTTGCATGCATCAGCATTGGTCACCTAATGGTGACTCTCCATGTTGCTCGATCTCTGGCAGCCCCCTTGTTCAGTCCCTTATCTCTAAGGTCACACTCTATGATGTCGTCCCAAGTCTTGTTTTGATCTGCTTCACAACCTTACCCCAGATGTTCACACTTTTCACCTTCTGCACCCAAGGAATGGAGATGATTTCCCCCCCCCCCCTCTAGAAAAGCACAATACAGTGCTGCTACTGCTCTGCAAAGAGTTTTTTGTCTACAACTGTTATGACCATAACCAGAGCCAGAAAATGCGTTTTTTCTGTGGTGATGTACAGTTGACTAAAAAGCTGTCACACGAGGCAAACGGTGACATTCAAAACACTCAATACATTTTGCGAATTCCTAAACCTATTAATCCACTATCGTCTGAATATTCATACAATACCAGTACTGTGCTGACAAGAATATGCCACCCGGATGTCTCATGTAAGCAAGTTCACAAAGGTGAGAAAAAATCATCATTCATTTTTCCAACATTTGTGGTGTTTGGCTTGCAGTTAAACATTTTTTCATTTCACAACCTACGCTCAACAAACTCTTCTCATTTCTAGCCTTACCTTCTTGACTAATGGATCAATGCATGAAGCAATGAGTGTAGTCTGTGAGCGTACTCCCAGGTTGGTCTTCCAGTGTATCAGCTCCCTGGCTCTCCCTTCCTGCTCTGGTTGCCAAGACAGCACCACCTCAGTGCTTTCTCCTGGCATCAGGGTGAAGTGTACATTTGAGCAGCTGAATCCACTCTCAGGTTTGGGCAGTTTCTCACAGAACACCTGGCAAGGGGTAAATGACAAATGAGTGAAACTGTAGAGTTTGGTAAAAGACCAACAGCAATGACTATTGGGTAATTGAGAATCTTAGACTACAACACTGCTATTCAAGTATTTCTGGAGTAGGGCTGGATTATGAAACTCAGACTGATAGAAGACTAATACATTTAGTTTAGCTCCATTTTTTCCCCTATCAAGGCACTTATACACAGAACAAAACAAAAGGTCATATATAATTTGCTTTTACATTATCCACTAAGCACATAATTATAAAAAAAAAAATGCAAATTTTGTTTCATGTTTGCTTATTTATTTATCTGCATTCTTCCGAGTCTATCAAACGGCCAATGAAATGGCTAAAGGGCTGGAATTGGCTCGTGGGCTGCCAGTTGAACAGCCCTGGGCTACATGGAAGTTAAGACATCAACAATTAAAATTTGGTAGCATTAGCATAGACAGCATTTTCAACATATATCATGTGAAAATAGCTTTGTTATATTACCAAGTACTTATTGAACAATGTTATGCTTCGACTTAGTCATCAATGAGGGAAGTACCATACAGTATCAAGGCCCATCCATCCTTTCACAATTTTCGAAAAACTGCTATATTTTTCTTTATTTACGGATAAATCAAAGCATAACCGTGTCAGAAAGTGCCTGATATTATGTAAATGAGCAGATGTTTGTTGCTTAGGTGTCATGATTCAGATGCTGCCTGAATGCAATGAAATGGCCAAATCTGGAGACTCGGGAAGGGAATGCTGAGAAGACTGTTTCATGTGTAAACAGCTGAGTATTCCTTAAATCAATCTAACATGATGGCAGTTGAATGGAAGCTCATTTAACTCTCACTGGAATGATATTAAGGAAGAAAACTTTCAGACTCTGAGTGTACGTTAATGTGAAACTACAAAATGTGGTGAAAGTTTTTTGGCGTTTTAGATAGAGCCAGGATTCCGGGGGCTTGAATGATGAGTGAATGGAAGCGTGGCCAACTGGACTGGGCAAACTTGGGCTGTCTGGATGTTGCTACTCCTCACCCTGCCCTAGGGTGGGAAAGGAGGTCCAGATGATGATGATGATGATGATGGCTAAATCAAAGTTTAACAGCATTCGGCAAGTACTTGATATCATATCAGTTACTTTCACACAATATTCTATCTATCTATCATTCTATTGCCACACGCCTCAATCCTGCAAGGGATGGCCACAAACAAACAGCTTCCACGTCACCCCATCCAATGCCACTTCATTGCCTTGCTCCCAGCTCACACCCCAGTCTCATATACCTTTCCACTCCATCCCTCCCTCTCCCCCCCCATCCAGCAATAAAGAGGAAAAACAACATGCATTCAAACAATGTGACTAGATGGACAGTTTTCAATATTGTACTACACATCAAAGCATAAGGTTGTTCAGCAAGTAGGTACTTGGTATTATGTCAAAACTATTTTCATATGATTTTTTCTGTCCAAATGTGCTTTATGGAGATACATGTACTACGGTACAAAAATTATCAGTGCTGATATTTTCAACATCTCTGTAGCCCCAAACTTATAAGCAGTCAACTAAGTACAGATCTCCTCACCTCCTGAGGCTGATCCTTGGGGTTGAGCACTTTCAAATGACGGTGGCAAGTGGTGCCCAGTTTGACATTCTCAAAACTGATCTTGGGTGCATGTGTGAAGTGAATCAGCCGCAGCAATGGCACCTCCTCCTGCTCTTGACTTTGCTTCTTCGGTGCCTTCTGACCTGGGCTTATCTGAAACAAGAAAAGATACTCTGCTAGCATAAAATGCTGGTGAACAAACAGAAAAACAAAAATTATACAGTAATATATTAATCACAGCTGCTGTACCAGCATACTGACTCAACACAAATACCAACCTCAAAGTAAGAAGTGGCCATCACCTTTGAGCGTTGCTGTGGCTGCTCAGGCGATGGGTCCATGATCAGGAACCCTCGCGTACTCATCCTGCCTCAACGCACACCTGGGAATGGGAAGGGAGAAATCAACAGTGAAGTTAGAAGCCTGTCTAACTACAATGTAATAAGCTGTAATTTTTAACTTGCTTCAATGAGAGGCTGTAACCTGCACCTCTAAGGTAACTGTTTAGGCGAGGCAGTAGCTCAGTTGGTAGACAGGTGGCCTGCAGTCCTATTGGATCCAGGTTCAAATCCCCGCTGGGGCAGCGAACAGATTAAGGATTAGAATTTAGTAAAAGCAGACTTTCCTGATCTACCAGAAGACCCGCTGACACGTTGTAAAAATACCTCCGCTAATATATACTTACTGTACTGTTTTGTAATGACAGGTGTTAAATATTACCACATGCTGCCGCATACAACTATGTGCCACTCATCTCTAGATATCCCTAACTGAACTTTAATTTCAAAGTGTAACTGAGATAAGGAAGTAGTATTGGTGCTGCGCAATGATACACTGAGTGATGTTTTGTACAGTCTGCAAGGTGCTGTAGTGGGTGTTAGACAGAATGGAATTTCATGCTGGAGGAAGGCAGTACCTGAACATCACTGATCTAATATAACATTTGCAGAATTGGTATTTTTCTCCAATGCCCAAAGTCTGTCTCTGTATGTGCTGTGACTGGGTCTAGTTTAGGGAAGCATCACCTCTTTAGGTCTAGTACCGGTACGTTATTCTTGTGTGTCCAGTGTTATGTGTCACTTCAAGGACCTTAATGGATGGGATGGTTGGTACACGTATGGTACCGTACATCATTATGTGTGATGTCAGGGGTGTACAGTATTTGTCCACAAGACTGTTGCTGGTGATGACTATAGGCACAGGAGTGATATGTCGCCTGTTGTCCTCGACCTAAAGTATGCATGAAGTGTATTAAAGTACCACAATCTTGTTGCTGCAGTAATAATAAATCAACCCCAGCCTGCAGAAGGTTATGTCTTCAATGGACTGCAGTGTTTAGTTATTATGGTACCAGTACAGTAATATCATCTGCATAAGATGTGCAGTTTGCCACAAGGGCGTGGGAAGTAATTCCATCTTGTGCAGTGTGTGTGATAAATGGGTGCATAAGAGATGTAGTGGTATCAGAGGTAGACTGCGAGATAATGCTGATTTTATGTGTACGGCGTGCCGGGGTGAGCAGGTGGAGATCGTCAGACGTGAAAGGATTGAACTTGCTGGTGAATCTCTTGAGTGTGTGGAAGAGCTTTGTTATTTGGGAGACATGTTGTGTGCTGGAGGTGGGGCTGGAGCTAGCTCTGTGGCTAGGGTGAGAAGTGGTTGGAAGAAGTTCAGGGAGCTCTTGCCTCTCCTGACATTGAGAGGGCTCTCCTTACGTGCTGAGGGGTCTTTGTATGCAGCATGTGTTAGGAGTGTAATGCTGTATGGCAGTGAGACCTGGGCAGTGAAGGAGGAAGATATTCGCCGGCTCAGACGTACTGAAATGACAATGATTAGGTGGATGTGCACTGCGTCCCTGCGTCCAAGGCCTGGAGGTGTTGGGTTTACAATGGAAGAGTTGAGAGGTAGGATGGAACTGGAGTGTATTGGTGTTGTGATGAGGAGAGGTAGACTGAGGTGGTTTGGACATGTGGAGAGGATGGGGGATGATAATTGGGTGAGGAAGGTGAGAAGTGTTAATATTGGGGGTGGGGTTGTGAGGGGTAGACCGAGAAAGACATGGGACGAGGTCATTAAGTGTGACCTTAGGGTTAAGGGACTGAACAGGGAGGCTGCAATGGATCGTGCAGCGTGGAGAGCCGCCATTAGGTGACCAAGGCCGACACATGCAAGCATGTTGGAGCCTTTAAAAACGAAACGAAAACGAAACGAAACGATAAGAGGCAGTGTTCATACATGGCTGCAGTCTGGAAATATCATACCTGTAATTATGGAACCTCAACCATTTTACGTGCAAACCAAACTTAACAGGATCTAATTTTACAATGAAAGCAACATTCATCAGTCCTACTCTTTGTAGCTACACTATTTTCATTATTTCTGCAGAACTAGGATAATGTCAGACAGTACTGAAACTTAATCTGTCATAAACTCAACATGCGTGAATCCCGAGCTACAACCAATGGACCATATACTTCTGCAGGGTATGGAGATCCTTGGAGACCACTACACCTCACACCAGAAATACGCTAACCTGGTGCAGGCTCGAACTGCCAACCCTATGGTCATTGTTAGCACTACCACTGCATGTCTGAATTGGGGATCTATATTTTGTCCTAAACCTTTAACATATTTTGAGTTAAATGTACTGTATAGTACTTGTCTCTCACTCGGGTTACGGTAGTTCCATTCAGTTCAGATACCGGTATGTTTAGTTAAGTTACAAAAGATAAATGCTTTCTAGTTGGCTCCTGTTCCACACATTTGTCCATTTTATAAAGACAGTACACAATATGAACAGTACACTTAAAATCATATACTCTTGATCCTGGTAATGAAATTAAAACATACAGCATGGTAATTTTCTCATTTCAGACCATACCCAACT
The DNA here is from genome assembly GCF_032717465.1 of Coenobita brevimanus. NCBI lineage: Eukaryota > Metazoa > Arthropoda > Malacostraca > Decapoda > Coenobitidae > Coenobita > Coenobita brevimanus. The sequence goes on from NC_136957.1 coordinate 2,446,588, forward strand.
TGGTGATATATAAAGCTATTATTTTTTCTCTTGTTAATGTATGAGATTTTGTCTGATTTTATCTTCACTTTCATCAAAATGACTAGTTTATGAGATATATCCTCTCTCTGAAATGAGTGAATTACAAGCCATTTCAGGGATGACTCTACCTTGGCTCCACTTAACCTATCCTACACCCAGAGCCATTCAATCCTAACCAACACAAATTCCAATCATCCCACAGTTTTTGGCTTCACATTCAAGAGAAAAAAAGCATGGGAGAGCACGTGTTACAAAGGCCATGGCAAAACTGAGTTACCAGGCAGCAACTCAGCTGGTGACTGGCTTGAGTATATAAATCATAAGACTTGTTCTAGATGCTAAAAAGCTGGACAAAAAAAAATATCTCCCTTAATATTGAATTCTGATGGTAGTATCAGAGAAGAGAAGGGGTTTGCATGGGTCAAATCTAACTACAGAACACCCATAAAATAACTAGACTGATTACGGGCTGAAACAAGGATGATACAGAAGTAAATGAGCTTTCAGGCAACTTCCTGTTCCACAAAATAGTTCAATTAATTATACCTGCATATGAATGGTATGGTACACTTACAATACAGAAAACATCATATACACTCAATCTCGGTAAAAAAAAAAAAAAATCAATACTTAAGCTACAATTTGGAAATAATGTTTAGTTCCTGTAGCTTACCCTACACCCTACCACCCAACTGACACTGGCTATATGTCCCCCCCAAATTATTTAGTTTTTCCGACCATATTCACTACAAAAAACTTGAGTCTCTAGCCTTTAAGCTTCCTATACATCACGTGGGGCTTCAAAAATCAGTGACATATACACAGCTACTGGCTAGTGGCATTACAAACTTTGAAATAATTAAAGCTGACGATTAGCCTAACTTGCACCTCAACCCCTCGGCTCTTGATATCTTTCCTATTCGCCTTATTCACGTCTGATTATCAGTGTTAAATATATAATGGCAATCTCTACAGCCTTATCTATTCAAGTACACTAATAACTATGGATTATTCTCGTAAATAAACACGTAAATACCTTTAAAACAAGCGCGGAGTGAGGCCCATCCCAGTGCTTGTTGACAAAATTTTAAATGCCCTCACGTTTGAATCCCTGGGCCAATCAGAGAGCTGCAATGGCGCCCCCACCAATCAGGAGCCGCCTTGCTTTTAAATCTCTAGGCCTTGTATTTATAAACACTAATTTAAATCGTGTGTATATACCTTTGCTTTTACTCATATAACTACCTGACAATTCATAATTAAATTAGTGATTATTAAAGTAGCAGGTATTTCATAATCAAATTAGAGTGCATAAAAAGTATCCCATACTTGAAATGCTTTTAATTGCTGGTATGTACGCTTCCCCTTACTCGTATATCTACCACACATTTCAAATGAAATTAGGGGCAATATTAATGCTATACTATAGAGAAACCAAGACTAAGTGCGAAAGTGTTTAAAATCGTTTGTGAATATGTGATTTCAAGGCGTGGAAAGATCTTATAAAAACTTCTTCCGTAGCTATTTATCTTGCTCTTTATATCTTAATATTCTCTTGTATGATTTACAGCTTTTTAATAGGGACATCATTTCTAGAAAGACCACGAGCAAGAATATTAATGGGGACTGGGGTGGAGGTGCCGAAAATCGTACCAAGCTGTTGAGAATACAACCTAACGACTGGCCATAGTGGCCAATCGTACGCGCCCTAACTGAACGGTACGGTAGCGAGAATCGCATAGTTGACAATTTCCCAGCTTTTCTCAAGCTATAAGTCAAGAAGTTGCAGGAAATATGGTTCACATCGCACTCAGCCCTTTCAAGCCACAGCGTGTAATTTCCATTTTATTCTTTATATATCTATTGACGATTTTACTCAGCTTTGGATAACTTATGTGAACTGGAGGGGTTAAATACATTCTTCATAGATAGATAGATAAACCACAATACTGTACCTCGAATGATCTCACCTGAGCTACATGAATTGTTTCTTCAGTATCCAAGGCCCAGATACACGAACAATTTTGTGTTTGCTCATCTCTCGTATTTTTTTTTTCCTATGAACAAATCTTAGCTACGGAAGATTGTCGTGCAATTTTTAACGGGGGAAAGTGCGGATCGTGTATGAGTGCAGATCGTTCTTCCGGTTTTTCGTATTCATCTGCTACGACAGGGAAGAGATCAAAAGTTTGTGTCTACGATACGGGGTAGACTGTAGCATCCATGGAGGTGGTAGCACCAGTCGAGCAGGGCAGCACTCCCAAGTTGGATGGAAAGCTGATGACAGGGAGTGCTGGAGCTCCCGTTTCATCAGCCCTCAGGACTAGTTCCTGACCATCCCCCTTTGCTGAACTTTTTCAGTGTCTCAATAACACAGAGAGTAGGCCAGCATGCTCTCCAATACAAGTTTCTCTATCAACACCAAACTACATGCACAGTACACACTACACTTCCTTTTCAAAATTAAAAAAGGAAAGTGGCACACATCAACCAAGCCTCGGAGTCCCCAGGGGGGGGTGACCATAAATGCCCCCACCATCCGCCCCTCTCCCGGTGACGACTCAACGAGCTGCGTGGAACCACTGTCTGACTCACTTCTTCATGTCTGCAACATTCGTGACCTTTCCTCTAACTTTCTGTTGAACACCACCTCTCCTCTAAACCTCACCTTCTCATCTTAACTGAGACTCAGCTGTCTGAGATACTAACAGCAAACCCTTTTCTGTATCCTCTTACTTTCTCTATATACATTTCAAAGCCAAAGGTGGCTGTTGCGTATATATGTACGCAATGACTTATCTTGCTCTCTGTTCCTGAACTTGATTCTTCTGAATTCTCTACACTCTGGCTTCGGCTTTCCTGTCATTCTCTGACTAAATATATCTGTGCTGTTCACTTATCTCCTAATTCTACTGACTATCAAAAATTCTTTGACTATCTTACTTCTACGATGGAACACATTCTATCCATTTCCCCTTTCTCTGAAATCTCCATTTTAGGAGATTTCAATGTTCATCACCACCTTTGGCTCTCCTCTCCTTTCACTGATCCACCTGGTGAACAAGCCTACATCTTTTCTATCCTTAATGACCTAGAGCAGCTTGTACAGCACCCTACCCGTATCCCTGACAGCCTTGGAGAGAGCTCCAGCATACTTGACCTCTCCCTTACAACTAATCCTTCTGCTTACACTGTTAATCTTTCCTCTCCGTTGGGCTTCGCCGATCACAACCTTATTTCCTTAACCTGTCCTATTGCTCTGGTATGGCCTCTGGACCCTCCAAAGAAACGGCGGTTGTGGCATTTCGGAGCTGCAGACTGGGAGGCCCTCAGGCAGTACTTCTTTGATTTTCCCTGGAATGATTATTGCTTCTATGGCCGGGAACCATCTGAGTGTGCCTTGCACATTACGGAGGTTATTCTCTCGGGCATGGAAGCATACATTTCCTTCTCATATCCTTTGACTAATGCAAGAAAGCCTTGGTTTAATCACGCTTGTTCTAATGCTGTCCACAACTGTATAAGAGGTACCAGAGCCAACCCACCGCTGAATCACATCTTTTTTTATGTTTCTGCCCGGAATCGTGCTAAGTCTGTTCTTCACTCTGCTAAAAATAATTTCATCCGCACTAAATGCTCTCAGCTCTCCAACTCAAATTCTTCCCACTCCTTCTGGCACCTTGCCAAAACCTTTCTAACAATTTTACCTCATCATCCTTCCCTCCTCTTTTCTACTGTGATGGGTCTGCGCCTATTTCTTCTACTGATAAAGCACATCTCTTCACCCAGACTTTCTCCTCCAATTCCACCTTTGACAATTCCGGTGCTGTTCCCCCATCACTTCCCCTCTTTGACTTCCTCATGGCTGACATTAAAATTTCTTCAGCTAATGTATTTTCTGCCATCGCTGGCCTTAATACTAACCAGGCATATGGACCTGATGGAGTCCCTCCTGTTGTCCTCAAAACTGTGCTTCTGCGCTTACATCCTGCCTAGGTAAACTCTTTAGCCTTTGCCTTTCAACTTGTACCTTTCCTTCCCGCTGGAAGTTTGCTCTCAATCAGCCAGTCCCAAAGAAAGGTGACCATTCCCAACCCTCTAACTATCATCCAATTGCTTTAACATCCTGTGTCTCAAAAGTTTTCGAGTCTATTCTTAACAGAAAAATTTTAAAGCATCTTTCCTATCACAACCAGCTTTCTGATCGTCAGTATGGGTTCCGTCAGGGAAGCTCCACTGGCGATCTTCTCATCTACCTTTCAGACTCCTGGTCATCCTTCTTTCGGGACTTTGGTGAAAGCTTTGACATTGCACTTGACATCTCAAAGGCTTTCGACCGAGTCTGGTATAACTCTTTAATTTCCAGACTACCCTCTTACGGTTTCCATCCTTCTATCTGTGCCTTCATCGCTAGCTTCTTTTCTGGTCGTTCTATAGCCACTGTTGTAGACGGCCATCGTTCTTCTCCTAGATCTATCAACAGTGGTGTTCCTCAGGGCTCTGTCCTATCACCAACTCTCTTCCTTTTATTCATTAATGACCTTCTAAGCTGTACATCTAACCCTATCCACTCGTACGCTGATGACTCCACCCTTCACCTTTCCATTCAGTTCCCGCAACGTCCATCTCAGCAGTTACTTCATTAAACAAGGGATGATGCTATGGCACACCAAATGTCTGACTTGGCTCGTATCTCTGACTGGGGTAAAAATAATCTTGTTTTTAATGCATCAAAGACTTAATTTTTACACCTATCAACCCGACAAAATCTTTTGCAGTAGTACCCACTAATATTTAATAATATCCAATTCAATCCTGCATCATCCTTGAACATGTTTGGGGTTTCATTCACTTGCGATTTATCTTGGAAAGATCATATTACATCTCTTGTAAAATCTGCTTCCAAGAGATTAGGTGTGCTAAGCCGACTTCGTGCCTTCTTTACCCCTGCACAGTTGTTGACTTTATACACTGGTTATATTCGCCCCTGTGTAGAGTACAACTCTCATGTGTGGGGAGGCTCTGCACATACAGTTCTTCTCAATAGGGTGGAATCTAAGGCTTTTCGTTTCATTAACTCTCCTCCTCTTACTGGTTCCTTTCAACCTCTGTTTCTTCGCCGCACTGTTGCATCTTTATGTCTTTTCTATCGCTACTTCAATGGTCACTGCTCCTTTGAACTGTCTGCTTGCATCCCATCACCTCTACGACGGGTGCGTAGCACCCGTCTAGCAACAAAATCTCATCTCTTTTCTGTCCAACTCTCTAATGCATGATCCCTTACTCCCAGTCCTTCATTTAAGCAACAGGTCAACTCTGGAACTGTCTCCCTCGGTCTGTATTTCCTACTTCCTATACTCTTCAGTCTTTCAAACGCAGTGTGTCCAGACATCTCGAAATGAACGGATTTTGAATTTGGCTCTCTCTTTTTTTTTTTTTTTTTTTTTTTCTTGGAGGGAACGGTTTGCTGGCTCCTGGCATTTGGTTCCTTCTTCCTTGCATTAAAAAAAAAAAAAAATCTGTTAGAGCCATACATCAGATGGCACGGGAGGTTTCGTTCTCGCTAATTATTTTGATCATTATTTTTATAAATTATGGATGCTTTTGATTCTGTTTAATGAAGTAAAATACAATACCCAATACAGTTTGCCAATATAGCGAAATTTAGTGCACACACACACACACACACACACACACACACACCGCTTGCTGGTGCAGTGGTAACGTTCTCGCTTGCCAGCTGGTGGACGGAAGTTCGCGCCTCGCTCAGGTTGCGAAAAAAGTTTCACTGACGAAGTGGGTGGTTACTGTCCCCCTTGAGCAAGGGGACGGGTGTGTGCGTGTGTGGGGGTCACAGCCTTGCCCTTAGATCGGACTATATGAGCTCTCAGCTCTCTTCCGAGAGGGTAAAAAGCTGACGATCACAACCATCAAGTGATCCTGACCGACCCGGTGAATTACACACACACACACACATGATATCGTATACAACAGCTTCATCAAAACTTCCTTGACGATGACAGCTGACTAACGGCTGTAACTGTGAAGACGTATAATTATTAATGAGTCGATCTCCGTACATCACTGTAACCTTTTTCTATCCTGTAATATCTGCCAAAATCTATTGTGTCATATTATTTCCTCCACATACCAGTATTATATTTTACTTCACATTCATTTTTTTCGTTGTAAGCAAATTATCAAATTCATTCACTACCTTTTACAAATTACTCTCACTTTCTGCCATCAAGACTGCATCAACAGCATAAAGCCAAGTTGCAAATTAACAGACTGTATACATTACCACAATATTTAACTATTTAGCTCCTACACACAGTGAAATGGCGAGGAACAGGGCGGCATGGAGGTGATTTGTTTGTGACCACCCCTTAGTGGATTAAGGCGTTTGACAATAGAGAGACAGATCTACTATACTCGCTTTCAACTCCCTGACTACTGCATCTATTCTATATGTATACAGTACACATATTTAACAACTTCGCAAAGAAACACATCCCTGACACGTACAGTAATGCCAAAAGCATCACTAAGGTTCCTCCCCAGCTTTACTCATTCAATATTACTCTCACAAAAAGTTTTATTTCGCATTTGAAATAATATTCAAAGCTGATGATTGTATTCAGAAAGAGTGAAAGTCAAGCTGTTGCCGAGAAGAAAATTGTTACTGGTAGATACCATTGCAGGGTGTAAAGTGCAGTACAGTATTCCTGTCCTCCACTGTACCTTTGTTAAACAAAACTGTGTTTGTGGTTTGGAGACAGAGAGAGAGAGAGAGAGAGAGAGAGAGAGAGAGAGAGAGAGAGAGTTACTTTAACCTTAATTACATTATCACGATCCATCGTTGTTTTATATATATATATATATATATATATATATATATATATATATATATATATATATATATATAGATAGATATATATATATATATATATATATAGATAGATAGATAGATAGATAGATATAGTGGAGATAGTATTTCTAGTAATAAAACAGCTCAGCAGTTATCACACAATAGCTGAAGTCCATTGTACACAGATGTAATAATAAAATGATACACTGAATAGTGATATTTCAACCGTGGAGCACACAAGTATTGTCTGGATGAAGTCCGTTGTATATACAGTAGATATGTTCTCACAATTTTTTTTTCTTCATTTGTGTCACTATTGAGTATTGTTCCTTGTGTCATTTTCACGCTATTTACTGTTCATTTTGTTTTCTATTTCTTTTTCTGTGTTACTGTTTTGATAATTGTCTTTGCTCTTGTTCTTTATTATTGTTTTTTTTTTTCCCACTGTATTTCATTAACTTTTCTGTGTAGTCAGTGTACCTTTCAACCTGCTGTTTTAATTTCCACTTTTGTCATTTTACTTTCCGCAGATGTTATATGATTCTTTTTGCACTTTCAGCAGTCATATGAGAGGACACTAAGTACGGCCAGCTTCAACCTCCTGCGGTGGCTGTACTATCCTTGCTGCGATTCGAATTTCACGTAGTCTGCGTTCCATCTTCCTAACACAACAACGCACTGCACAAATGATCAGAATGAATCCAATAAAAGAGAGAGCCACTGGGGGAAACACAAAGGCCGGATGTACCCATGAACGGCTGAAGGCCAAGGAAAACTGGTCCATAACAAAATCACTTTCGTTGACAAAGTTCAACATACGCAAGTTTGCAGAGATGATGGATAGATTGTCAAAATGGAGGCTGGAAGTCATGCTGATAGGTTGAAAGACTGCATATGTGTGACTGCGTACGGCCTGATGATAACTAGTGGGACAGGTGATGACAGATTCTGATTTAACTGTACAATAATCAGCAGCAGGCACTGAACGACCAGAAGTTCCAGGACACATGATATTAACAGAAATGGGGACAATGAAGAAGAAGTACTGGATGTGGTTGACATAAGCGTGATGCACTGGGAGCTGAGGAGCAGGAATAAAGGAACAGGCAGAGTGTACAGAATGGTTTCGAAGCAAGGCACACTCACAGGGTGCGGCGCTACTAAGAAAAATAGCCAGAGGGTAGGCAGCACAAAGACAAGAGGTAGGTGTAAGGAAAAGACATTTGGCGAGATCACTGGAGGATGTGAAAGCAATGCAAAGACCATCATGGGATATAGGAGGAAATACTCCGAGAGAACAGAGGCTTAATACTCCGAGAGAACAGAGGCTTGCAATTGAACAAGAATTAAGGGAAAAGGAATAATTTGGAAGAGGTTGAATGTGATGGTAGAACGAAGAGGAAGATGAACTACAATGTCCTTAACGAGGAAGGTGGCCTCAAGTACTGGATAGTAGAATTCTAGAGAGGAGAATGAAAGCACTGGAGACAAGTCAAAAGTAGTGCGAACCTTTTCTAATACAGAGCGAAGATCAGAGACAGGTACTAAGTGTGCAGTGACACGACCACCGACAGCATCGACTAGAATACGAACAAAGGTAGTGACCTGTGAGAGAAGAGAGGCTAGGGAGAGCTGAAGGTTGTCCATGTGTAGTTTGACATAAAGGAGCTCGGAAACAATGTTAATTTTTGAAATTCGCTTCTTTAGAATTCTGTGAAGTTGTTTGGAGTGTATGTAACATCATTCAAGTGGGCTGTGATCTTCTGTAACATAGTGTGTTGAATTTTTATTACTCATTTTTGAGACTCAAGGGCACTGGCTAACTGAGCAAGGTCGGATTTGAAATAAAAGAGGTGACGAGCTGTTGCAGCTCCAAAGAAGCCACTTAGAATTTCTCGAAAGTCAAAGAGACCACGTTTCACACGTGAACGACCTACAGGTGCCTGACTGGAAAATGTGTCATTAATAGAGAGAACCTGTCTTTGGTATACTCCATTTTCCAAGAAATTGGTAGATAAAGAGGGTACCAAAACTTATCTGGGTTCTGTTTCCCCACAATGGTCGATAATAGGGTCTGTATCTCATCCAACTGGCGGGCGTATAGCAACGCAGGTCGATGGCTACGTGGGCCAGGGGCTCAAGATCGTAGCGCGGGGAAACTACATCTTCTATCACCATTACCTCGCCTCCTGAGCCGACCAAGGTCCCGGGACGTACTCCACCATTGTCCTCACCCAACCCGGACCCTATCAGGGTCAGCACTGCCAGCAGGTAGACGACAAACATCTTACCTATAAAATAAGTTCGAATTAATGGGAATGGTTATGAGGAGGTGAATATGCATGAAACAGGAGGTTTGTGTGCGGAACGCAACTTGGATCGATATTCATTGGTTGAACTTAGGAGGGAAAGGTGTGTGTGAAGAGGGTTCAAATTGAGGAACAGACAAAGAAGAAGGAGAAGGAGAAGACAGGTAGGTTGTGCAAGTGCTGAAAGATAGCACTAAACCAGAAATAAAGAAAATAGGAGTGGCATTAGATATGACCAAAGAGGAAAGAGAAGAAAACAAGAAACTTAGAGATGAGCTGGCAGAAAAACGGAAAAACGGAGGAACATGGAAAATAAAGAAGGGGAAAATTGTTAGGCTAGAGGGTGAAGAGTGAAAGAAAAAGAGTATAAAAAAGGAGAAGGATGAGAATGAGAACGTACTTATAAAACTTATAAACATACAAGGTTTAACAAAAGCAAAAATGAGTGAACTAAGAGAAATAATTGATGGAAACACAATAATGTGCTTAACAGAAACACAGTTAAAAGTAAGAAACATTCTCATAGATGATATGAAAGTATATGAAAGCATGAGAGAAAAAGAAGAGAAGAAAGGAGGAGGTATAATGTTACTACATAAAGAAAATAAAAAGATTACACTGGAAAAGGTAGAAGGTATAAATAAAGATTATTTATATGTGAAAGGAGAAGTGTATGGGAAAGAGATACATATAATAACAGTATACTTCACAGTAAGTGATGATAACAAAAATAAAGCATTACAGCAAGAAATTGAAACACACTTAAATAAATTAGAAGACAAAGCAATAATTCTATTAGGAGATTATAATGGACATGTAGGATTCAAAGGCAAACAATGTATAAATAAAAATGGACAAAGGATACTGGAATGGATGGAGAAGTACAACTTGATAATGTTAAATGATGATCTAGACTGTATAGGGGAAGTGACGTGGAGCAAGAACGAACAACAAAGTGTAATTGATTTTGCACTAGTAACAGCTAAGTTCTATGATGTATACCAGGAAATGATTATAGATGAGGAAAAAGAAATATTTGATCTATCAGACCATAATTTAATACAAATAAAACTTAAGATTAAGGGGAGATCGAATAAAAATCATAAGAAAAAAGGGTGGGAAGAGAGTACCTACTACAAAACAGAGGAAGGAAAAGTTATGGAGTATATAAAGGAAATAGAACAGAGAATACAAACAGAGGTCATAAGTAATATGGAAAAGTTGAATAAAATAATCAAAGACAGCGCTGACAAAAACCTTACAGCAAAATATAGAAGGAAGATAAATAAGACTGGACAAATAAAAGAAGAACCTTGGATGAATAAAAGTATTAGAGAGGGAATAAAAAAGCGAAAGTACTATAATAGACTTACGAGGAATGCTAAAACACAAGAAGAAAAAGAGAGGAATAAAGTTTTATATAATGAACAAAAGAAAAAGGTCCAGCTAGAAATAAAAGAGGCCATAACCATTCATGAAGTAAAAATAACAAAAGAAATAACCCATGGAGAAAATAGAAGCAAAAAATTATGGGAAAATATAAATAAATTAAGAAAGAAAAAAGGAAAAGAAGAAAGGGAATTAAAAGATATATAACGAAAATGGAGAAGAGTTAGAAAAAGAAAATATCAAAACAGAAATAGAGAGATATTGGTCAAAAATATACAACAGACAACAAAATGGAATAGATACGGTGTGGAATGAGGAGAAAAAAAATGAATACAAATGGATAGCCAGCAGAAACAACACTAGAAAAATCGAGATAAAAAGACAAAATAATGAAAATACAGATGAACAAATAATAACAATCACGCAACAATTAGGGGAACATATGGACATGGCATTACCAATAACCAAGAATACATCATACATGGAAAAACCAGTAGTAACAACAATACAACTGAGAGAAAATATAAAGAAACTAAAAAATAAGAAAGCACCGGGACCAGACATGCTAAAACCAGAATTATATAAAATCCTAATAAAAAGTGACAAGATAATGGACACAATGACAGTGTGTTTTAACGAAATAATAGATAAAGGAAAGGTACCAAAAGAATGGAAAGAATCAAGAACTATGATGGTGCCAAAAGTAAACAGACCAAAAGCAAACGAATTAAGACCAATACCGTTAACTAACATCTCGTATAAATTATTCATGTCAACTGTCATAAAAGATAGAATAGAAGAGCATCTAAGGAATAATAATGAAATAAAGGAAACACAAAATGGATTTACTGAAGGAGGAAGAATTGAAAATAACCTTTTCATTTCAAAATATTGTATAGACAAAATTTATGGGCAGAAAAAGAGTCTAGTAGTAATATCAGTAGACTTTGCAAAAGCTTATGACTCAGTAAAAAGGAAAAAAATGATTGAAATACTAAAAGAGTACAAGGTACAAGAAGATATAATAGAGGTAATAGCGGACACTTATACGGGGGACAGAACAACAATAGAATATGGCAAAGAAAATAAAACAGAAATAAAGATTAATAGTGGCATAAGGCAAGGATGCACAAGCTCAACCACAATATTTAAAATGATAACCTACTATATAATAAACAGGTTGGAAAAAGAAGGCACAGGGTATAACGATGAAATATTTAAAATAGCAGCACTGTTCTTTGCAGATGACGGGCTGCTACTAGCTCATACAATAGAAGAGGCAGGAAAAATTGTAGACAGTTTGATTACAGTAGGAGAAGAGTGTGGGCTAAATATAAATAAAACAAAAAGTAAAATCCTGATCTTTAACATGAAAAACAAACCCGAAAAAATAAGAGAGATAGAGGTAACAAATGAAACCAAATATTTAGGAATTACAATAAACGACCAGAGAAGATGCTTTAGAGTGCACAAGAGACGGATAATTGAAAAAGCTAAAAAGATGGCAAACATCACATACACAATTATAGCCCAAAGTGTCAATAAGGTACTAATAGGCAAAACTTACTGGAAAAGTGTGGTACTCCCAACTATACTATACGGGGCTAATATACTAGAATTTACAAAAAACGAAATAGAGAAACTACAAAGAATTGAAAACAGCGTTTACCGATACATATTAGGGGCACCAAGATATGCTCAGATACCAACACTAAGAGGAGAAATAGGGGCATCATGTATGCAGAGCAGAATAATGGAAGGTTATATCAAGTACTTAAAATATGGAATAGAAGAAGGTAAAAATGACTTAATTAAAAGAATAATGCAAGAAAAGATGGAAAGTAGAAAAGACCAGTGGATATGTACAGTAAAAACATACATGAGAGAAATAGGATTAAAAAATAAATCAGTAAAAAATATTAGTATTAAAGACATCAAAGAAAAAGTAAAGAACTGGGACTCATCTCAATGGAAGAAAGAAATAAATGAAAAAAAGAGTCTGGAAATTTATAAAAATTATAAATCAAATATAAAAGAAGAAAAAATATATGATAATACCATAGCATCCATAATATTATATAAAAGTAGAACAAATAATTTACCACTAAATGATAGGAAGAGATTTTCAGGGGGCAATATTAAATGTGATTTGTGCGGGGCAGCAGAAGAGAACATAAAACACTTTTTATTATGGTGCCCATTGTATCAGGAAGACAGGAATAAGGAAGAACACCTACAACAGCCATATATAGAAAATGAAAACAATTTAATAGGACAATTACTGTTTAGTGAAGAAAATATAGGAAGAACAAAAGACTATTTATATATTATATGGAGGAAAAGAGAGAAATTAAGGAAAAAAAGAGGAATACGTTAACAAATAGCAAAGAATAGAAAAAAATACAAAATAAAACAAAAGACACACGAGCAAAACACGAGCTAAATACAAGAAAAATAATAAACTAGAAAAATGAATTGACAAGAGGAGTGCCGATGAAAAGGCAATACTCCTCACCTATCAACTGAACTGAAGTGACTTCCAACACCAGGCCTCGCAGTGCAGGCTTAAGACAGTCCACATGCAACCCACTTAGCATCTCTCGTTGACGAGTCCTGTTTTTCAGACTTGTTACCCTGTCGAGTTATCACGCGTGTGGGCCTGTAGATTTGTCATCCAGTTTAGAGGTGCGCGTAGGGTTGTAAAATTCCCGGGAATTTTGAACTCGGAAACTTTCCAGGGGAATTTTGGGAATTTATTGGAAATGTTGGGAATATTCGGGAATTTTCGGGAACTTTCAGAAGGTTTTGAACGCCTTAAAAATTATAAAAGAAAAGAGGTGGCCCCTTATTCTTGAGGAGAATTAAAAGTCATGTGTAAAGAAAAATGTTTATTTCAATCCAAATATAACTTCCTAAGCTTTAGATAACTTTATCTCAAAATGTGTGGCGTTATTCAGTATGTAAGCTGAAAACCTTGTTTGTAAACTAAAATTTTACTCAAAACTGGTACCTTACAGTAATGTGTAAGCAGAATAAGAAAGCAAAACTTATCATTAATTATCACTGGCTATGCCATGCAAGTTAAAACAATAGAGCAGATTGTCTCAATTTTTCACTACATTTATTTCTCACTTTGTTGTTCGGTAACTTTGGTTTCCTCTGAATCAGATGACATTGAATCTTCCATCACTTCACTGTCTGAATCCATTTCACTGGTGCAGATGGTTAAATTTTTCTCGTCCATGTCATCTTCAAACAGTTTGAGATTAGCACGAATGGCCACCAACTTTTCCACTCGATCATTGGTAAGTCTGTTTCGCAGTTTGGTGTGTGTATTTCCATACATAGACCAGTTTCTCTCTAACGAAGCGGATGTCGGCGGTATCTGTGAGAGAATACTTGCTATTGATGATACTGGTTCCGAGCTGCAGAGCCCTTTCCACCAAGTTGCTTTTGAAACATGCACAGCTGACTTCCAGACACCATCTGATTTCCAAATACCATTTTTGGCACGAAATTTTGCCAGGCTTCCAATCACTTCACCAACGTCAAGATTCATATGAATGGCCATAGATGATATGACAGAATATGCTCTGCCAACTTGTTCTTCATCAATGTCTTGTCCTTGGCGCACAGGATCAAGGATGTTTGCTGCTGCATGTATTGGCTTTATGCAAAACTGCATTCGGTTCTCAATATATGTTGTCGCAGATGCCTCTTCTGATTGGAGTAAAGGTGATGAAGGAAGAGCTGCAGGTATTTTCTGCTTCAATCCAGCAAAGAGACGTGGTACATCTGAGAGCACTGCATCATCTTTTTCTATTTCCTGGATAGCAGAGGCAATAGGCTCTAGAATGGCCAGTGAGCTACTGACATGCACCCAGAAAACTTCGTTGTCTAAAATCAACTTGCGTATGTCCTTATCTACACTGAGACTTTCCATGATGACCAACTCCTGCAAGGCCTCTTTCCCTTCAGTTAGACTCTTCAACATCAGGACTATGCCTCCCCACCTTGTTTTACTTGGAAGTTTAAGAGATGAGTTTTTGCCTTTGAGTTTTTGCTTAGAGGAAAAAGTTGAAGACTGTATCTAATTAATATATATATTACCCTAAATTGCTTTACTTATTAATACACAGAAAGTTTTGTGAAAAATGTGAATATTCCTGAAAATTCCCAAAATTCCCGGGCCCTGAAAATTCCCGGAAAGATTCCCTGGAAAGTTTCCATTTTTCCGGAAACTTTCTCACCCTTTGCAACCCTAGGTGCGCGTAAATGCTGGATGGATGGATGGACAATGCTCGTGATCACTGAACTGATCTTATTCCATCAAATAATGAACCATCACTTGCAGCTTGTTGCCTCTGTCTTCTACTTCCTGATCTTTTGTTGACACAATTAATGGCTACTTAGCCTGCCCAAACATACAGCTGCCCCCACCCACCACCCCTCCCCTCCCCCATAGCTCACCTACTCCACAACTCCCACCTTCCTTCACCCCCAACACTGTTACCAGAGCACATCTATTTGCCGCTGCTGCTGCCATGTATTGTACACCGTGTCCTGCGCGGAATACTCTCCAAGTGTACAAGTAGCCCCACGAAGGGGGGAACACTTAGACGGCCAGTAAACACACCATGAGATAAAGGGACTTGTCTCAAGACAGGACGGCGCCGTTGATACATGAGGACGAGAGGCGGGACTCCGATGTGGCC
Organism: Coenobita brevimanus; assembly: GCF_032717465.1. Taxonomy (NCBI): domain Eukaryota; kingdom Metazoa; phylum Arthropoda; class Malacostraca; order Decapoda; family Coenobitidae; genus Coenobita; species Coenobita brevimanus. The sequence goes on from NC_136957.1 coordinate 2,461,893, forward strand.
TTGCCGGGGATGGAGGACGACGGTGAGGGGGTTTGGGTGGCAAGAGGGGTGTGGGCGGAGGTGGAGGCGTGTGTATTGAACCGGCTAACCCTGCCTCACACCTTATGAAGCCAGGCAGACACCAAACCCAGGACTCCCATAGCCGTGCTGACCCATGTCGCCAACCCTTGCACTGATATGGACGGGAGAGGGAGGTGAAACAGAACAAAGGGGTACGAGGGAAGCTGCGGGAGGGTTCTGGCGGGGGCCTGTGGGAAGGGGTTGGCGGTGGGTTGCGGGAGGGGGTTGGCGAAGGCCTGTGGGAGGGGGTTGGCTGCAGCCGGCCGCAGGAAAGGGTAAATTGCAACCGGCCGCAAGATAACGTTGACGGCGGCCGCCTGCGGGAGAGGGTTGCCTTCAGGAGAGGGCTGGCGGCTGGCAATCCCCTGAGGGTGGTGGTGTTGCTGTAGATCAAGATCACCTTCGTCCTGGTCGTTCTCATAACAGCTGGCCTCGGCCTGGGTTTGGTCCTCATCAATGTATTCAATTAACATTGTATGTTTTATTTTTTCTTCTGTATTGTTTAATTAGGAATAAGTAACAAATTAGTAAGAAGATAAAGGAGGCTATAATTTATGAATAGTGCACGAAGCAGGGGGATGCTCTCTTGTGAACACACTGATGTGCAGAGAGAGAGAGAGAGAGAGAGAGAGAGAGAGAGAGAGAGCGAGAGAGAGAGTTACTTTAACCTTAATTACATTATCACGATCCATGGTTGTTATTCTTGTTACATTCAAATAATTTTTTTTCCAACTTGCAAATACCCACTCGTAATGAAGGGCTTGTGAAAAATCTACTTAGGCATTAATTCTGAAATGTCCACCTGAGTGAAAACAAAACTACCAATGACGTCTTCGAGATGAAGAGGTAATTTAGCGCGATGAATTATACGAAGCGGGGAAATATTGTAATCCCCCCTCTCTCTCTCTCTCTCTCTCCCTCTCTCTCTCTCTCTCTTTCTCTCTCTCTCTCCTAGTACCCCATTTACCCCATTTTACTTAAAGAATGTATCAGTAGCGCTCACTGGCAGTAACACACTCCTATATTCCCTACCACCTTGATACACACACACACACACACACACACACACACACACACACACACACACACACACACACACACACATTCACACACACACAATCAGAAAAAATAAAAGGAGCCACAAACACTACTTCCAATCGCCTCATAAGCACGGAAGATCATCAGAATAAGCACACACACACACACACACACACACAAACCTCTCAATAGTCACGCATCATACAGACCAGTATCCTTACTTTTCGATCTATCTATTGTCAGACGCCTCAATACCGTAAGGGGTGGCCACCAACAAATCGCCTCCATGTCACCCTGTCCAATGCCACTTCACTGCCTTGCTCCCAGCTTACCCCCACTCTCTTATATACCTCTCCATTCCACCCCTCCATCTTATCCTCAGCCTCCCCCTCCTTCTCCCTCCCCTCCACCTCATTCGCATACATTCTCCTCGTTAGTCTCTCACTCTCCATCCTCTCCACATGGCCAAACCACCTCAGTGTATTTCTCCTAACGCTTTCTATAACACACATATCCACTCTACAACGCTCCTTCACTTCCTCATTTGTCAGTCTGTCTCTCCATGTAACTCCACATGCTTCTCTCAGATAACTCATTTCCACTGCTCTTACTCTTGACTTGTATACGTTCAACAAGGTTCATACTTTTCAAACCGTCTAAAATAAAAAAAAGGTTAACCTTAAGGAATCTCACCCACAACATCCCTTTCCTGACTCCCAAAATGGATTCTGAACTAAACACTGTACTCTAGTATCCTTATACATAAACAAAGCTTGTAATATAGTACCTAAACACATCCTAATAAATAAAATTTTGGATACAAACAAGGAAGAAAACGATAAAAAATGGCTGGTCAACTTTCATGAAGACAAGCCCAAGTACTTTTCCAAAATCAAAGTTCTAAATTCAGAATGCTATCCAGCGGTGTTCCACAAGGCTCACTCCTTTCATCTTCACTTTTTGACCTTCTCTTTCGTGATCTGCCAACTCCTTTGCCTTCAGGAACGGCCCAGTCCTCTTTAACCTCCTCCTCCATGACCCGCCAGCCCCCATGCCCTCAGGAACAGCACACTTTTTACATCCTCACTCTTTGACCTTCTTCCGTGACCTGCCAGCCCTTAACGCCTTCAGTAGCTTTATTGTCCTGCGCCGAGGACTTGACACTAGCTTCATGACACTCCATACATTATTTACCGGCAGCCCATCTCACATTATATGCCTAAATTCTCTAGAAAAATAGCTCAGGTAAATTAGAACGACTGCCTAACCAACCAAGTCAATCATTACCCTCTTCACACTAAACAGACACGAATCTCAAACACCCTGAGGTTACTCTCTTTATCCAACCACTCCCACTGGAACGAAACCCCAGAATTCTAGGATTTACTGTGGGCATACACACATGATCTTTTCTCAGCATACGAGTCACGGCAGTAAAAGGCATCTCGCAGACCCCACACCATAAATACACTCTCAGGCACTACTTTTGGACAATAGGGAAAATCTTTGAAAACCCTCTATAACCGTTCACGGTTCTACTGTGAATAAGCTAGTCCACGTCGGCCCCAACCTTAACAAAAACGAACGTGGACAAATTTCAAAAGACACACACAACAAAAGCAGTAAAAATAATAGCAGGATGCACGAAGATGACAGATTAATATAGATCACTTACACCTAGGCGCAAAAATACTTCGTCAGAGATCATACGAATACGAGAGGGAAACAGTTTATTGTGTCAGCTCACGACCCATCACACTTTTATAACTGTTCGTTGCATCGTCCCTCCACAAAGTAAATAGAAGAGAATAACTGCCCAACACTACACACAGCATCTTAGCAACACCCCCTCCCCCTACACCCAACACTACACTTCACAAACACACACACACAAACACAGTCATCCAACACCTCCAGCCAAACAGAATTCATGACGAACCAGCCCTCAAATACACTCGTAAGAATTTGCTACACCCAGAGAGACACGAGTACACCTAGGTTAAGGAAGCTCCCTAACACCTCTTCCTTAGCGATTTATTTTTGGGTATGGCTGACTAATGTCCTCTTGTACGTTATTTATGCATACTGTAGTATGGCGATACTGGAAGGATTTATGTAACAGAGAATAGGACAGTAAGGTGTAATAAACAAAATAAATCGTTCAGGAAAAGATGTTCGGTTAATATCCTGCTGTTCCTTATTTATGCAAAGAAGGGTGATATTGGAAGGATTTATGTAACACAGAATAGGACAGTAAGGTGTAATATACAAAATAAATCGTTCAGGAAGAGGTGTTAGGGAAATATCACTCACAAACAAACCACTATGGCCACACTGTAATGCCAGCGTCCACACCACACCACACTGACTCACCATATGCACCACACCACCACAACACAATCCTTCAACAATACCATAACAAAAGATCTCTGGGAGAGAGCGGTTGAAGTGACCTGCAGTCCACTGGGTTCACGACCAAATGAGTCTGGGATTACAACAAAAACAACAACAACAAACCTAAACCTCTTGAAAAACATAAACACTTTCTTGTTATCTATTAAGAGTTATTTTCTGATAGGACAAGGGTATACAACTGTTTAGGGCTGTTCTGGTTGCCAAAAATGAATAAAATAAAGTTAATAAAAGTAGGGAAGGCTGTAACTAAAAGCACTACTTTATTGTGAAGGAACTACGCATCTTATACACAACCTCTCCCTCAGCGATTAATTTTTGGATATGACTGATTGACATTCCTTCGAACGATGTTTACATGGAGTATGGCAACGACAGAAGGATTTATGTAACACAGGGCAGTAGGGTGTAGTAAAGGCAGTGAATCAAACAATGGATCGCTTAGGAAAAGGTGTTAAGGAGCCCCTAAACCGATGAGAATACCAGCCTGTCTTCATTGCCCTTTATTTTATATTTTAGAGTGCATTTTGTAACCAGCAGGGCAAGGGACAATTATCTCTAGGAACATTGAGTCTTATCTGTTCGCTGCCCTGTTGAAAAAGTAAATGTAATAGATGCCAGAAAGTACGAACAATATAACTTCATATGAGAAAAACAAAAAGACGTTCCCGTAAATATAATCGATGCCGGAAAATACAGAAATATAACGTTATGTAAGAAAAACAAAAAGACCGTCCCGTGACTGAGATACGCCATTCCGGATAACAACACACATCTTTCATCGTCTTCATCAAAATTGTACCGCATTCATTCATAAATCTCACCTACAACTCCACAGTATTCTTCTAGCATTTTTCTATGATATTTTTTTGTACTCGGTCGTCATTATATTTTTATTAGGGTGGACTCTTAGCTACGGTACAATTCCATAACCCTTAGCTATAGTAGGATATTTTACCCACGGCGATTTTGCTCCCATTTCGGTCACTACTACTAAAGTCCATTAATATTATATAGACTTTGACTACTACTACTACTCTACTACTGCTACTACTACTACTCTCACTATTATTATTATTATTGTTATTATTATTATTATTATTATTATTATTAATCAATCATTATATTATTATTATTAATCAATCATTATATTATTATTATTATTATTATTATTATTATTGAGCGGTGAGGATCTGTCCCTTCCCCCCTTTGGGGCAAAGATGCGAATGAATGTGTGTGTGGATGAGTAATCTGGGAGTGTGTCGTCCTGTCTCGGCTACCTATATAGATAGATTATTATTATTATTCACCACCACCACCATCACCACTATTACTACTACTACTACTACTACTACTGTTAATGGAGAGATCGGCTCATCCTGCTTGCCTTTGGATAATCCTAACATCCCTCAGTCAGCAATTTATCCAACAATTTCTACCTTCACATCATCTAAGGAAAGAAAACTATACCAAGCCTCTCTCAACTTAGAAATATTAATTAGAAAAAGGATGTTAGAATTTTAAAGATGTGACATAGGTAATTCTGACCACATTATCAGGCAATCATTGGCAGTAAAGAGAAATACACTGAGGTGGTTTGGACATGTGGAGGGGATGGAGGGTGAAAAACTAACGAGGAGTGTATGTGAGTGAGGTTGAGGGGGAGAGGGAGGGGGAGACTGAGGATGAGATGGCGGGATAGAGTGAAGAGGTATAATTATGAAAGAAGGGTGTGTACGTTGGGGGGAGGGCATCGAAATGGCAGGGGACAGGGCGACATGAAGGCGATTTCTTTGTGGCCACCCCTTACGGGATTAGGGCGTCTGGTTATAGATAGATAGATTCGGCCACCAAACTCCCCAGCTTGTGTAGTAGTAGTAGTAGTAGCAGTAGTAGTAGTAGTGGTGGTAGTAGTAGTAGTAGTAGTAGTAGTAGTAGTAGTAGTATTAGTAGCAGTAGTAGTAATAGTAGCAGTAGTAGTAGTAGTAGTAGTAGTAATAGTAGCAGTAGTAGTAGTAGTAGTAGTAATAGTAGTAGTAGTAGTAGTAGTTGAACAGTTTATCTACCAACCCCTTCAGTGCAATGACTTATAATTCATTTTACTTTTGTCAACTAAACAATTATGTTAATTATGGTGTTCTCTATCTATCTATCTATTGCCAGACGCATAATCCCGTAAGGGGTGGCCATTTGACTTTTAATTAGTTGTTTTACGGGGAGGGGCACTAACCCTCCACCAACCCACTTGCTGACACGCAGGGAGCACGTATGGGTTGGTTATATGGTTACCACCCAGCGTTGAAATGGTTTCTTGGCTTACAGGAAACCCTCTGGCTTGTCACTCAGTGTAAAGCCACCTGTAAAGGAAAGAAAAGCATTAAGAAGTGACAGGAAAGATGGGAGAAATAGGAAGAGAGGAGGGCAGGCACAGAAAAAGAATGATAAAGGCTAAGGAAGAAGTAGCACTACATCAAGTGAGTGGATGATGATATTTTCCAGAGAGAGAGAGAGAGATGTGTGTGTGTGTGTGTGTGTGTGTGTGTGTGTGTGTGACCAAGTACTTACGCATACGCCTATTTGCGTGTTTCAGGCTTATGAGAGAGAGAGAGAGAGAGAGAGAGAGAGAGAGAGAGAGAGAGAGAGAGAGAGAGAGAGAGAGAGTGAGTGTGTACATGTGTGCGCATGCTTCCTTCCCCTTCCCTCCACACCAGTAAGTACACACTCCTTTCTCACTCATCGCCACTCCAGTACTTGACTGCTCTAAGGTAGGTCACGCTCTCTCTCTCTCTCTCTCTCTCTCTCTCACACACACACACACACACACACACACACACACACACACACACACACACACACACACACACACACACACACACACAAAGTTGCATTCTGAGTTTTAACCCCATTAACTAAAGGATCTCTCTCTCTCTCTCTCTCTCTCTCTCTCTCTCTCTCTCTCTCTCTCAAAGTTGCATTCTTAATTTTTACCTTATTAATTAAGTCTCTCTCTCTCTCTCTCTCTCTCTCTCAGTTGCACTCTCAGTTTTAACCCCATTAGCTAAAGAATCTCTCTCTCTCTCTCTCTCTCTCTCTCTCTCTCTCTCTCAGGTTCCTACACCCCATCACCACACCCATATATTCCCCACCCAAATAAATACGTGAAACACAATATATTACACAGATAAAATGCTTAAATAATCAAGTCTCACTCAGTCTACCCTGTCTCTAGACGCAGAATTATAGGCTTTGGATTGATGTATGGTGCCTATAATCGTATACTGTATATCTATCTGCCTATCCATCGTCTGTCTATCAGTCTATCTATTGCCAGACGCCTTAATCCCGTAAAGGGGTGGCAACAAACAAATCGCCTCCAATTCGCCATGTCCCCCGCCCTTGTCGGAGGGATACGCCCTAGTGAGTGCCCCTCTAGTTTGTTAGTTAGTTTCTTTGTCTGTTAGCAGGATTGCTTAAAAAATAAAAGAGATTTGGACAAAATTTGGTGGGTAGATAGCCCATGTCCCAGGGAACAATCACTTAACTTTGGGGAACGATCCGGATCTCCTTGTCGGAGAGATGCGCTCCACTGAGCACCCCTCTAGTTCTCATTATTTTTAAATCGTACAATGACCAAAGTGGTTTGACATTGCTTTGGAAGATTTTTGAATGACAAAAGTTTACAGTACTTAGGTAGACGGTCTATCTATCCATCTATCTATTTATCTGTAGCCAGACTCCTTCACCGCGGAGGTGTCGGCTACAAACAATATCTTCATATTACTCTATTTTCTGTTGTAAGGCTCCCTCTCTCCATTCCGCACCATCCTCGTTCACTTACCTCTCCTCCTCGACCATCCACGTTACTCTCGGTCTCCGTTTTCCCCTCCACCTGACACACACACTCTCCTAGTCAGTCTCTCATTCTCCATTCTCTCCACATTGCCAAGGCACTTCAGGCTACAGGTGTGAGTAGAAGTTGGGCGATTATCACCTGCCAGCATTGTGTTCTGGCTTCCACACTTTCATTCAGTCCTGAGCGTAATACTGTTGTCTTCCCTTTCATACTCTCTCGTGTGCATCATACTGATGCCATAAAAAGCCCATTATTTAACACCTGTCGCCGCACCCGGCAGCGAGGTGTTATAGAATTTTGCTCTTGA
>NC_136957.1:2472062-2477062 GCF_032717465.1 Coenobita brevimanus
AAATATAAGGACACCAGTATATAAGGACACCCAAAATATAAGGACACCAAAAATTTAAGGACACCAAAAATATAAGGACACCAAAAATATAAGGACACCCAAAATATAAGGACACCAAAAATATAAGGACACCAGTATATAAGGACACCCAAAATATAAGGACACCAAAAATTTAAGGACACCAAAAATATAAGGACACCAAAAATATAAGGACACCAAAAATATAAGGACATCAATATATAAGGACACCAAAAATTTGACACCAAAAATTTAAGGACACCAAAAATCAACCCTAAAATTTAACACAGCGCTAGATATGGGTAAAGAAAGTACGTGCATAAGGGTGAACACGTGCACATGATTCAGCACGTGAGGAGTGAAGAAACACGTGAGTATCAGGACTGCACGTGGTAGTGAAGAGGGCCTACAGAGAAAGCACGTGAGAAGAGACCATACAGACCTTTTAAAGCACGTGGTGAAAATGCACGTGAAAAACATGTGAAGAAAAGAGATTACGTGGATCTTTAGAGCACGTGATGACGAAGGAAGTACGTGAAATTATATAGACGCTTATAGAGAAAAAGCACGTGAGCATAGAGACCAGACAGACTTTCAGAGCACGTGTTAGACAAGTACGTGAAAATAATGCCGATAGAGAAAGCACGTGAGGACTAATAGTGTACGCAGACGTTTAGAGCACGTGGTGAGAAGAAAGCACGTGGAAATCTATAGAATTATGGCAAACAGAGGAAGTACGTGAAAAGTATGTGACGATTGAGAGCACACAGACTTCCAGATCACGTGGCAATCTAAAAATCACGTGCCAAAAAAAATCCACGGAACACGTGCCACATATATGCTCAAAACAGCTCCAAAACACGTAAAGTCAGAACTGAAAACACGTGAATGACGAAATGAGGTGAAAAAAAAGGTTGAAAAAGAAAAAAAAAGAAAAAAAAAAAGCGAATAATTAAGAATGACCTAAGATGATGAATTTCAGGATGGGTCACGCCAGCTGGGTCACTCTGCTCCTGGGTCATCTCGCCTGCTTCGTCTCAGGTCAGTGTGAGGGGGCGGCATTGTTCTGATTTTTTTGTTTTAGCTTTTCTTTGTTGATGTATTTGATTTTTATTGATTTATAACCTCAGCCAAGGAGGTTATGTTTTCACCCCTGGCCGTTTGTGTGTTGGTTGGTTGGTTTGTGAGCAAGATTACACAAAAACTACTGGACGGATTTCCACGAAACTTGGTAGAAGAATGTGCCTTGGCCCAAAATACACTCCAATAAATTTTGGTGCGGATCCGGATAAAGGTGCGGTGCCAGGAATTTTTTTTTGTTTTTTCACTTTCTTTAACACTGGGAGATAGGGCGTTTTTCGACATTTTCGTAAAATTTTCAGTGAATATTGCATGGATCTTGATGAAAAAAAAAAATAATCAGGGATATTTAGGATGTTGGTGTCTACAAATGTGTACAGTTTGGCGCGGATCCGTATAAAATTCCGGATCTGGCGGATTTAAATATGCTTTTATAGGGGCGTAGTCTTTTTCCAGCTGCCGTGTTTCTCTTTCGTATCCACCTATTATTCTTCCCTAATGCAGGTTATGTAATGATATCCACTGTTTTGTTGGCTGGTACAGTGAGTTAAAAAATTACGATTAAGAGTTATGGTTAGTTTAAAATTATAGTGTTACAAATCATAGTGCTATGAGTTTGATATTGGATTAGACTTGACTGAATTAAAAGGAACTGCAGTTGGGCTTTGGCGGAGGTATGCGCTCTACTGAGTGCCATTCTAGTTTATTTATTTATTTATTTGTTGTTGTTGTTATTATTATTATTATTATTATTATTATCAATACTATTACTACAACAACAACAACTACTACTACTACTACTACTGGTACTACTACTACTACTACTAGTACTATTACTACTACTTCCACTACTACTACTACTACTACTACTACTACTACTACTATTATTATTATTGTTATTATTATTATTATTATTATTATTATTATTATTTACCGTCATATATTTAGTCATGGAAAAGGAGGATAAAATTTCTTTCAGAGAGAGAGAGAGAGAGAGAGAGAGAGAGAGAGAGAGAGAGTTGCTTATTTACTCACTCAGGCACGTGTCTCCTCATGCCATCACCTTGACACTGTTCCGTGATGTCATGCCACTTCATTCCTTCAGTGCTCTGTGTCGCAATTGGGTCGGGGAGTAACTGGGAGGTAATTGATAGCTGAGGTGGGGTATTTTGTAACTAGACACACACACACACACACACACACACACACACACACACACACACACACACACACACACACACACACCTTGCTATCTTCGCTATAAATATAAAGATAAGCGGGTACGAACGAAAGGGAAAGTGAATGAATTTTTTGTGTAATAAATATTCTGTAGGCACCCCACTTAACTCGACACGTGAGAGAAGGCACGCTACTACGCTAGACACGTGACGGAGAGAGAGAGAGAGAGAGAGAGAGAGAGAGAGAGAGAGAGAGAGAGAGAGAGAGAGAGAGAGAGAGAGAGAGAGAGAGAATATAATTATATATATATCGATCGATAGACAGATAGATATAGATAGATAGATAGATAGATATGCACCTAAAAATAAGGAAATCAAATAAGAACAATTCTCACACTAAAATCCAATAAAAATATGAAGGACACACCACAAAACCCTGCACAACACAGCTATAATCAAAACTACGCCCAAAAGAGTTAATGCCGATTGAGGACACCTGCTTCATCAAATTAGTAGAAGGCGGCTATTTCCATCATTCACGGCGCCTCTCCAGGAACTGAGGAGAAAAGGTAAGATCCAACTTCCGCCCTAAACCTGAAGAGGTATCGATGGCGAACCTCCTTTAGATTTGGGTACCCAAGTAAGAGCTGCAGCACAGTCAATGGCACCAGAGCCTTCGCAGTAAAGAGGAGGGTTCCCTTAAGGAGCTGGCAATGCGTCAGGCGTGTCTGGCTAATCCACAGGTGGGTCACGGCAACATACCAGTGCCAGGGCGTGGCTGTATAGGCCCGTGGACTAACTACCGCCGTTACCTTCCGTTGCTTGCTTGGAACTGGAAGTGTATCTCATACATGCTGCCAGGAGGTCCGGACAGCAGCTTTAATCACAGAGAAGTAATCCCTGCAGGAGAGAGGTCTGACATTGGCATCAAGGATAGCTGCTGCCCATGCTGCCTCATCAGCACATTCGATTTCCCTTCAGCTCATCATGGGCTGGCATCCAGCAAAATGAAATTCTCTAGCCATGGCAGCCCCGAAAGAGGAGGTTTTCTAAAGTTTCCCACAGCAAGGGTTACGGAGAGTTAAAATGCACAAGGGCAGACAAGACTGTCCTGTGGTCACTAAAAACAATAATAATAATTGCTTCATAGTAAAGGATAAGTTGGAGTGCCATCAAATTGCTGACAGTTCATCAGTAAAAAAGAAACTGAGGAGGATTAGCTGCCACTCCAACTAAAATCGGAGAAGATAACCCAAAATCCAACGCCGGCATTAGACTGAGCCATCTGTAAAAAATGAGACAGACTTAGTATGGAGGACAACATGAGCTAAAAACTGGGTGTAAGTTACCACGCGTGATCGTCAAAACCTTAGAGACCCGTGGCACACCGGGAATATCTGACCTCAGGAAACACCGAGGATGAAAGGCAAAGTGTCCCCATGGCAGGGACTGGAGTATGTGCGAGGCTGAGGTCCGTCATAACTTCTTTTGCCCTAAAAAGAAACGGGCGAAGAAACTGTGGATGGAGGTCATAAAACGGATGGTGAGCAGAACTAAAAACATTCTAGACTCTGTACCAGCACCTCATCATATGGTCCTGACGTCGTAGCTCCAGCCCCATCACCCCTGCATCCACAAGAAGACTTAGGACAGGGGAAGTGCGAAATGCTCCTCTAACCAGACAAGGGCCTGCGTGACGGAGAGTCTCAACTGTGTACCTGGGAAGGGGTAACCAAGGAGTACTGTACACATTGCAGAAGTGGTATCTCCAACTTGGACAACATTAAAGCTACATGGAGGAGCAGGAGGAAGAGGAGAAGGAGGAGGAGGACGAGGAGGAGGAGGAGAAGGGCACGTCTGTCAGCACCTCATCTATTTTTTTTCTAACTAACTTGGCTTAAAACTGCCGTGTCTTCATCATAAATGCTGCATTGTAAGAATACTGCACATTACCACTAAAATATAATGCTAGTCACAAAGAAATGCCATGGAAAGGATGCAGATGTGTAGAACTGTCGTTTTCTGCCACTGAACGACGGGAAATAAGCTGGAAAGGGACGAAACTCTGGGCCAAGTTAGAGTGAAGAGAGTATAATATGGACCAGAACTTTAAGTAATCGAAAATTATACAGTCAGGAAGTCTGTATCTGCTTTAAATATGGGACCCAAGAAGGACGGGGATCAAAGGTAGTATGTTTCAGCTAATGGCAGACAATTTCGACTGAGAGAGAGAGAGAGAGAGAGAGAGAGAGAGAGAGAGAGAGAGAGAGAGAGAGAGAGAGAGAGAGAGAGAGAGAATTGCTTATTTATTCAACCGATCGTTCACGCCCAAAGTACCTACGTGATGTGACTGTTTATAGCGCCTGTAAAAAAGAGAACCGGGTCACGCTGAGAGAGAGAGAGAGAGAGAGAGAGAAGTTCCAAGAGTTCCAAGGACAACTAGTACCTCAAAAACTCTTACGATCCATGCAGAGGAGATGCCACGACGAAGCTGCCATCCATCCATTGCGGCTCTATTTGTGAGAGAAAAATACATTACACTATTTTATCTAGGTCAGGGGAGACTCTTTTAAACTGGAGAGGTTAGATAGATATATTCCAGCATAACTCCTTCACTACTAAGCTTTCCTAAATTGAACTAAATCGTCTGGAGGCGGCAAGAATGAAAATAAATGAATAAACAGACGTCATGGCAGAGGAAGAGTGCTGGTTTAATATGAAAGA